>NC_092344.1:124234125-124431467 GCF_963676685.1 Mytilus edulis
TCCCTAGAAACGATCAGAGTAAAAGACAAGAAAACACAGTGATATAAACTATAAATTGCATGAAAATTTATATTGTATACATAAAGAATATAAATTTGGCATTCTGATTGGTAAATAGTTTAATGACCAAAAATTACACACATTTGCTGGGACAATTTTTTTTCAATTCTTTGTACTGTATACATAGAATAATGGCATTTTTGTATTTGATAATGACTTCTTGGGTCTTGTCACTGAAAATGAAGTAAGGCAAGTAATTGAAAGTTTCTTGAAAAACAAGATACTTGCTTTATAGATATACTGAAAATTAAAGATTTTTTCAGCTAGAAAAGTCACAATGCTTTTTTACAACTTTACTCAATGACTTGTAATTACAGGAATGACAGGACATGATGTGTTGAGTAAAGTGGAGTCAGGAGTACGAATGGCTAAACCCACCGGTGGACCAATACCCTGTCCTGATCCATACTATGACATCATGTTACAATGTTGGAAGAAGTTGGCAGAGACTAGACCAACGTTTGCCTTCCTTCATGACTTCTTTGATAATTACTTTGTGACGGCAGAAGGGTCGTATAGAGAAGCAAGCTGTGATTAATAATATCTCTGCCATGAGGAGCATATCCACAAATGATCTTCCAATACTTTATAACATTGTTCATATTATTAACAAGAGTGCAAGGTACTTAAAACTTCCATGATTTGTGGGGAAAACTTGTTACCATTTATCTGTTAAATATAGTATCTCAAAACTGTCAATTATTTCTCACTTCTCAACCTTAGGGTTAAATTTTTGATAGTTTTTTTAAGGTAAAATATCTTGTGCATAAAATCATGGATCTTATTTTTGGAGATGAAAGCCTAAGAGAGAACTTTTGTATATTTTTCTTGAAAATATATAAAACAATTACTATGGATGTATTTTTGATTAAGGAACTCTTTTTATAAAAACATGGGGAGATAATCATGTTGTCAAAGATATAAACAGTGACTGTTTTGTCTTGGTTTTATTCAGTATCTATTTTTATACATGATAAATGTATGCCTGTCTATTTTTATGAGATTCTTAAGATTTTGTGATATCCAACAGTTGTAATAAAACATTGACTGTATCCCAGTACACTACAGGTGCTAAGAGGGATACTAGGAACAGTTCCTGTACATCTTCAGAAAAACAACAGACAATTATATTAGTAGTTGTGATAATTGTGTACAGACTGGACAAAATCGGCCTTATTATTGTTTACTGTATCAGGCCAGTATTGAGCTCTGACTGGACGCGCTTGGACTCTTCATATGAAGACTTTATCTGACCAGTACATTACATAAAGAACAAATTTATATATTTTATTGTCAGTAAGGAGCTATGTCTGGACATGCTTGGTCTCTTCACATGACCAGTATGTTACATAAAGAACAAATTTATATATTTCATTCAAAGGAGTATGTTCGATAAAGTCCCAAAATGGCCCCCTTTTTTAGCGTTAATTTAAAATTCATATTTATCGACCAATATCACGATAAATTATAGCTAATACATTGACTAGCTAGGATATAAACCATTTTGTTGAAAATTTTACGTTTCTGCATTTCATTATGACGACACAAGTTGTACTCATATTGATTTTTCACGAAAAAATCAACAAAAATGGTAGAATTTCCATAGATTATTGAACAGGAAACATAGAGCGCATACGTCGACAACAAATATCTTTTAAAATAATGTTTGTGAAGACATTTCACATGTCTTATTTGAATCTTAAGCTTGTCGACGCCTGGGCTCTATGTTTCCTGGTCCTTTATTTGGTTGAAATCTATCTGATTTTGTCACATTTCACCAAAATCCCTTATCTTGACCTTTTTTGGATGTAAAAATCAACGTGTTAGAATTAAACTTTGACAAAAACAGTTCTGTTTAACTTTCTAACATGTCTTTAGGGCAACTTTAAACATGTATTACCTTGTAACTATGAACTTTATAATTGGGGCCAAATATGGCCCTAACCGAACTTACTCCTTTAGCAGATTTAAAGAGCATTGGTCAGAAGAGTAAGACTTTTTAATTTTGTGAAATGACCTTTCATATTTTTACATTAAAGTTTTAACAGACATTTACAAAAAGTCCTTTTATATACAGTTTTCTTTGAAATCTTTTTGTTTTGTAGCAAAGGTGGGCTTGATAAGGCTTGAACAAAAAATAAATAAATCTCTACTTAGGTACTTGTACTGATTTTTGTTTTGTAATAAAGGTGGGCCTGTCTGAATTTATATAAGATGGTCAGGGCTTTTACAAAAGAAAAATAGATAAATCTCTACTGAGGTACTTATACTGATATGTAATTTCTGCTAAGATACTTCAACTGAGATTTTATAGGGTAGATTACTATGTTAACTTTATATGTATAATATTGTTTATGAAATTTCTGTTTTAATTTTGTATAATGGTTGTGATCAATTTATGATTAGTGGTCTATGCAATTATTCCATGTGAACTAGTGCTTTGGGTATGTTTTAATAGATTATATTTTTATCTAAAGAAGTTCATATTTAAAAGTTTAATATAAAAGAAAAATTATAAACTAGATATATGAAGTACTAATTCAGTAGCATCATTTCTGCAGGACAGAAGGCAGTGATTCAATACATTCTGAATATTTTGAAAAAGTATTTTATAAATTTTACTTTGTTGATTTTGGGATTTGTACATTTTATATTGAGGCATCTTTCATGATATTTTTTATGAAAAAACCATTGCTTCATCTATCATAATATTTTGATGGTAAATAATTAACTATAAGTTCTCTTAGCACTGATGAACACTGTCACATTCCATAGTTATTTAGGAAATGTTAAATTTATTGAATTTATTTACACATTATTTTCATTCCATGCTGTGTATAGCACACTTTTGTTTAGGAATAAAACACAGCCACATATAAAGTGTAAGGTGCTTTCTGTATTAAATATATACAGACAGCCGTGGTTTTGATCATTCTTCCAAGTTACTGAACAATTTTGAATAATCTTTTATTATTTTTTTAATATATTTTATTAAAATTCAAAACGAATTAATTAAAACATGAAATTGCTACATAAAGTTACATTTAAAACATGTTTTAAAAAAAAGAGTAACAGTTAAAATATGTTTTTTAAATGCCTTTTATAACAATTTACGGATCTATTCATTTAAGAATTATGATTAAAGTAAACAGCAGTGCCCTATATTTGTTTACATTTTCCTTCTTGGTCTCTTGTGAATAGTCGTCTCATTTACAATCATACCACACCTCCTTATTAATATATTAAAGGAAAAAATTGACTTCCATCCCCCATAGAAACATTCCAGGACCTCTGTGTCCAAATAAATTATGTTTTTTTTTTCATTCATTTTTGTTTTAATATCAACATTCCAATTAAAATACATAAATAACTATTTAATTCAAATGGACAAAAAACAATGTTCTTTATAATGATAACAAACCTTAGCAACAGACATTTCTTAAGTGGAAAAATTCATGGAATACACATTTATGCTATGCAAATATTTTTATACTAAATAAATCATCATGATAAATGTTTGTAGGCAGTTATAAAAAGCTTAAATATTCATGGGAGTAAAGTTAAGAAAACTTGTTTCTTTTTACACAATTTATACTAAATTTTCTTATCAACTACAAAATTGATATTTTAAAAGTATTCCATCTCCAATTTTATAACTGCATCGAACCAATTTGTATTTTTCCTATTGTAATTTTAATATGTCTATTTAGCATAATTTTATTGTATTGTTGACACTGAAGGTATGTTACAAATTTTATACACTTTGTTTATTTTGTATATAAGATATGCAATTGATTATGGTAATTATTTTTATATTAAAACAAGAAAAATTAGAAATTAACACCCACCCAACGACATCATTTATACAATTATATACTGTGGATTCATTATTATTCGTTGGATACCAATTTTCTTGGATTTCTTGGGTAGTTTTCCTTAATCCACAAAAATTGGTACCAATGAAAATTAATAAATCCCCAGTATTTTTGAGATAAAAATCCCCACCTTGATTTTCTTCGGGTAAAAATGATGATTCAATCTGCAATATCATTGTGCAATCATCATCATATGTAAATTTATATACTGAGTTTTATTTACAACTTTTATAAACTTTGACCAATTTTGTTTGAGATTTTGTAAAGGCTCCTGTCTGTTTTAAGTTATAGATTTAATGTTTTCTGGTTATTTTTTTTGTTGGGTTGCTGTCTTTTTGACATATGCTCTTCATCTCTTTTTTGAATTCATTGTTTATCTATGATAATGTCAACATTCCACAAATAAGTAACCAAAACAGTTTTGATATGGAAGATGGTGAACTTTTAAAAATGTCTTTATTCAAATGTAAATTTGATTATTAATTTTCAATAATTCTTTTTTTTTTTAAATTTACAAACATTTATTATGCAAATTAAGTCAAATGAATTTTAATTATTTTTTTATGACTAGGTCAAAAATACATTTCACAATAATATTTTCTTGATAACCTACAACAAAATGCAAAGGTTTTGCACAGTTTCTATACTTTTATTTTCAGGAACAAATGTATGTCAAACACTTTTGACTTTGAAAATATCTTTGTCAATTCTGGTTCATGCTTAAATGTGATTTACACATTAGAGTCAGTGACTTGTTTTAAGTTATACACATTTTGCAGAATGTAACTTATTGCTTTATAAGTTTTCCCTAAAGTATATATATTATCTTTTGGATTTATATTTGTTTTTCTTGTGTGAATTATAATCAGGATAGTTCTTTCTTGTAGACAATCTTTTCTGTTCATCTCATAGTTGTTTTTTTTCCTGATTTTAGCAGATTTCATAAAATAATAGATACAATTTTGTATATATCACTAGTTTATTAATTTGCAATCAAATCTCTATGAACCATGTGAATAATACCATATATCATAAATATAAAATAAACATCATTATTAATATTTGTTCATGTCTTGTACTTGATTGACTTGGTTTTATTTTTGCCTCCAGAAAAAGTCCAGAATGATGACACATATGCCATGCTTTTCAGTGGTATCTTAATGACCTTGTTAATTTTGCCTAGAACAATAGTCCATTTTCATATTACCAACTTTTTCTCCTGAATTTATATTTTTTTTGACAGGTTACCTCTCTCTGGTAGGACATTCTGGTACTCATTCGAGCAAGAGAAACGTAAATAGTTAAATTCCAGATTTTAATCAGTACAATTGTAAGGGAAATTTAAAAAAATGCTTTCTATACATGAGTAAATCATAGGAAAATAGTAAATGTCCCATAAATTACACCAATCATATACTATTATTTTTTTTGGCTGCTCATAATTGACCGAGAATTAAAATGTCCTACCACAGAGTTGGTACCTGTCAAATAATTATAGAACACAGAGTCAAAAGTTGGTTATATGAAAATGGTCTATTAGAACATTCATATCAGATATGCTTAATGAATCACCCTAAATTGGTCTTTCATGTGAATTCAAACAGGAATTATTAAAAATAATATTAAGAAAGTTATTAAGTTATTGGTTTTACATCTTATTGCAGGGACATTGCTCTGCATTATGCTTCAGTAATTGTCCATATCTTTCATATGGACTAGGTGGCGCCAAGGAGCTTGAATCTCTGAAATAGGATTATTTGTAGTGAGCATTCAATTTGGCAAAAATCTCATCAAATATTACTGAAGTTCTAAGGTGTTTTCTGGGGAAAGAATATCAAATCGCTTCAGTCTATAAAGATGCCAAGTTTTCCATTACAAATGCAGTATGTGTTTCTGGATGTTTGTAACGTACATTTTTCACTTATTCAAAATTGACTATTCAAATATTGATTATCATTATTTTAAAAGTGGCACTATCCAAATGGAAAGTACATTGATTAAAGTTTCATGTATAGAAATCACATTGTACAGTAATCATATTGAGTATAATTACACATGCAAGAATCACATTGATTAAAATTACATATACGGAAATCACTTTGAGAAAACAACATGTACAGGATACATCTTGATTAAACTTGCATGACTGAATCTACCAGAAAATATACTGAAGATGATATTATCAAAATGCTGGACTTTTTGATCGACAATATATTTGTTGAGTTTGGAGGATTCATATTTCAACAGACAGTCGGTATTCCAGTGGGTACTAATTGTGCACCCCTACTAGCAGATTTGTTTTTGTAATCTTCTAAAATACAAACAGAAAAAGCACCTTGCGAATTTTACTTTCCGATATATTGATGATGTCCTATCATTGAATAACCCATATTTCAGCCAATACTTACATCTCATAAATCCCATCTGTGAACTTGAAATTAAGGATACTACTGATATTAGAAGGACTGCTTCATACCTTGATCTTTTCCTCAATATTGATGGACGACTTCACACGAAAATCTATGATAAACGGGACGATTTCAACTTCCCAATTATCAACTTCCCATTTCTCAGCAGTAACATACCCTCTGCCCCTTCGTATGGTGTTTACATGTATCAATTGAAACGTTATTATCGTGCATGTTCACACTATACGGACCCATATACAGGAGTGTGCTCCTAACGCAGAAACTGCTCCAACAAAGTTATGAGGGGAACAGATTAAAAATGATAATCCGTAAATTTTACGGACACCATCACGAATTGCTTGATCCATACGATGTATCTTTGTCCAAATTTACTATGGACATTTTTACAACGTGTTATATTTCGGTTTGTCATTACGTCTGATCTTTTTATTACCGAACGTGACTTATTCACGATTGTGACCATTTTGCTGAGTGTGAATTCGAATTGCTATAAGACGTGTCACGGTACTTTTCCATCCCAAATTCATTTATTTAGTTTTGATGTTATATTTGTAATGGTCATCGGATTTTGTCAAATGTCTTAACGTTTGTAGTTGTAAATCTTATTTTTTTTCTGTTGTATTCGTGTGATATAGTAAAGATAATTGATCATCCAGTTCATTTATTAAATTTTAGTTTGGAACTACGAAATCTACACGATATATTTAGTTTACAGTTTATTTCAGGAGAAACACTGACATAGCTAGATAATACTAATTATTATCTAATTACTACTACACTTTTATATTAATTAGTATTGTAATTTTCATTGTCAATAATCTATGTTAGATAGTCACACAAATCTAATCTTGAATTCAATACAAATTCTTGGAAAACTTGTTTTACAAATTCAAATGTGACGTCACTTTGAGCCTTACACTGGGTTTTAGCTAATGTGTCCGTTTTTATTCTATAGCTAGTCACCACTTCAGTTTGATCATGTAGATCTATTATATAGTCATTTTATAAAATTTACTGTTCATTAAAGTATGAATTATTCTAAATTCTAAATAATAACGATGTTCTTTGTCCCAGGCGTATAGGTTACATTTTACAAATTCAAATGTGACGTCATTTTGAGCCTTACACTGGGTTTTAGCCAACACGGCTGTGTATTTTTGTAATGTGTCCGTTTTTATTCTATAACTAGTCACCACTTCAGTTTAATCATGTAGATCTATCATATAGTCATTTTATAAAATTTACTGTTCACCAAAGTATGAGTTATTCTAAATTCTTAATAATAATGATGTTCTTGTCCCAGGTATATTGGTTACATTTTGTCTTGGGACTTTTGGTCCTCAGTGCTTTTCAACTTTGTACTTGTTTTGGCTTCCAAACTTAGCGTCACTGGTTAGTCTCGTGTGGACGTGGCGCACGTCTGGCGTATTAAATTGTTAACCTGGTACATTTGTTGGCTATTATTCATTTGTTTGTCTGTCCTATATTTTGTCATTTATTTGTATTGTAGTCCTGTAATGTAATATTGTCATTTTAATGTTATAATTAACATTGCCATTAAAGCGGGAGGTTTGGCAAGCCACAAAACCAGGTTCGACCCACCATTTTTATTTTAATGCCCTGTACCAAGTTTCGTCAAAGGGAAAGATAATGGCAACAGTAGTATACCACTCTTCAAAAGTCATAATTCGATTGAGAGAAAACAAACCGTACATAGTTCTACAATGGGTGCAATATCGTTCCGACTACTGGTGTGATTTTATCAAATTCGTTTTGTAATATAAATTCTACCTGGCGCGCTCGATGTATAACTTTGTTAACAGGTCTGCTTGATTGTTCGCATCCAAAACAAGGACTGTTTTATTTCGTTACAAGTGACGGGTATATTCTATGAAATGTTATTAAAGCTATACCGAATTATATCTAAAATGTGATGTGCATTAATGCTTATATTTATTTTATATAATATATTCGATTTTTAATATAATATTGAGACAAAAACACTACATATATATATTGGTTTCATTTTGGGTTTCAGAGAAAAAGAATGTTTAATTTGATGATGTTAGCCCCACAAACAAGAACAACAAAAACATATAATTTTTTTTTTTTAGAAAAGGTCTTTCTTTAATTTCGTTACAACCACAGCTTTTTTGAAACAAATGGAAATGCAGAGACTGGTGTTGTTATTTTGAATAGTTTCCCAATTCATTGGATGTAAAAGGACTTTCGAGCCCCATTCATTTAAATATGGGTGCGATCGGGCCACAAGAGATATTACCGTCTCCTCGAACTGGGCAATACCATACACTCGTTTGAACATCCTTTTGCAACATCATATACTGTATAAAGGCAGCTACTAAATCAAAATGCAATAATCCACGATCAAAGCAAATGTGTCAATGAAAAGATTCGTAAAAGAAGAGTTTATGTAGAACATTCCATAATAAAATGAACATTTATTAATTAAAAGGTTTTATTTATAAACATCGTCTGAACGCTATTGCACCTCTTATAGAACTATTTGCTGCTGTTTTCCCTTTGACGAAACCTCCTTAATGATTAATAAACACAATAAATAATTGTATCGGCATCTTAAATTGTATATTACTTGCATTAGTGTATATTATAATGGTTGAATTTAACTTTGCTTAGTTGATAGATTCATGTCAAATGATGAATGTAAGTTATATTCCATCTAGTGTATTAAAATTTCAAACAATATAATGGAGTAAAAGGGTTGAGTTAATTAACATAATAAACATATACCTTTTACCTCAGTACTTATGTTAGGTTTCGGTATCGGTTTCGATTTCGGTTTCGGCTTATGATGAACATGTCCAATAAGACAATAACGATAATTTTGACCAAAATACAAATCAAAAATATGAAAATATGAAATAAAACAGACTGAAATACGTTGTTTACCTACTATAAGAACCTGTGGTTAATAATCATTCATTCCAAGGTTGGTCAATGATCAAAAACAACTTTTGATTGATTTGAATTTGGTTTAATTTAATGAGAGAGATGACTATTTTCGTATAAATGGGATAACCACAGAAAAGGACTTTAGAATAGCAAAAGGTATATAATGTGTTGCTTTAACAACTGCCTTTTGTTTATTACAAAAGATTTTCGCAATAAATACGTTATGCATACTTGATCCCCCAACAAAAAAAAACATTATAAAAAACTACTTTCTCTATCATCGCTTCCTTTTTTTTTGGAAACCACATCTGCCTCTGCTACTCTCCGGGCTGCCGACTTAAGAACGAATGAAATTGAAAAATTGTTCGTTAAAAAATTGAAAACAACAAGTCCGATGCGCTTTTTCTGGAGTTACCTTCATTAGGAAGGTAAAATATCTTTTTTCAGTATAGGATACGAGTCCTAGTTGATAACTATAAAATTACTGTTGCCTTTATTTGAGTTTCAAAAATAGTTAAAAAAAAAAACCAGTTTGTTGTCCGTTTGTAAGAATGCTGTCTCATTGACGCATATCCCCTTTGTTAAATCAAATGATAGCGGTTAACACCTATCTAGATGCATGTCATTATGACTACAGTAATGCAAGGGACTACTGAAACTATCATATATTTGTGACGGTGGATCAAAAAGGATTTTGAAAATCTGTGAAATATTCAGTGTAAATGTAAATAACTAAATCAAGTAAAGTAAACGTAAAATCACAAAAATACCAAACTCCGAGGAAAATTCAAAGCAGAAAGTCCCTAATCAAATGGCAAAATCAAAAGCTCAAACACATCAATCGAGTGGATATTTCTGTCATATTCCTGACTTGGTACAGGCATTTTCTTATGTAGAAGATGGAAGATTAAATCTGGCTTTAAAGTTAGATAAACCTTGTATGACAGTCGCATCTCTTCGATGAGACCACATGACTTTCTCTTTAAATTTGGTTTTCATAACTGTATATGTCATGTACATATATGATGTTAACTATTTATATATAAGATAGATTAAAGGAATATTTCTTTTTTTAACAGGTAAGTTATGTTTAGTGGATAGCTTAGTCGATAAAAAAAATGGTAAATACATTAGAGTAATTGTAAAATTTTACATTTTTGGTAACTTATTATGTATTTAGATGTGCTAGTATAATTAAAACTTGTATTTGCCATAAATACAATAGTTCGAAAAAAGATAAGGCAGTTTTAGTGGGTCAGGGGTTGTCCCCGCTTCGCAATTCTGTATCTAGATTATTGGTCTGTACTTGTCGTTTCATATACAAGTTTTAATTATTGTATAAGTACATGTTGGTTTTCAATACAAACTTCGTGAATAAAAGCAACAAGGCAAACGCACCAAACAGCGCAACATAGAATGTTGTTCAAATAGCAATGCCCCCTAATCTCGGGAACGTTGTTTTCCAATATTTTATATTTCTCTGTAAACAATAAACAAGGACCAAAGTTTTACTTTACTGTACGATAAGCAGATTTAAGTTTTCGTAAACATTGTTTTTCTCATATTGATAAGCACTATTCTCAATATACAAACCTTTCCAATATTTTAAAACACTTTTGCATAGTAGTTCTTTGCAACTGCATTAAAAGAAACAAATAATGACATCACATTTGCAGAAAACGTTACCATACAAGGACATGATATGATTGTTCAAAAATTTAGAAGGCACATACATTTCTTTAATTGAGCAATCTATTAACCTAATAACTATTCGGGTTTTTTTTATCAAGATATGCTTTCATGCTATATTGGGGAACACTTAGGTAAAAGATAAAATATGATATCGAATTTCTCATAACAACTGAATCACATAAACAGATAGAAATGTTATGGACTTAACATTGTGTTATCCTTAGTGGGGTTTAAAATGTATTTTATCAAATGACTGTTTTCAATTTAACTGTTATAAAGTTTAAAATGCATTTTATCATATTACCGTTTTCAATTTAACTGTTATAAAGTTAACTTATACAGGTATGACCAGGTACAATGATTTTTGTATATACATGTCAAATCTTGTCACATCACTACTCGATATAAAAAAAGATTGTATACCTAATACAGTATCTAGAGTATAGAAATATGGGTACTATCATTTTCTTCTGCCCAGTATTGGAATTCATTTTGAAATGATATTTATTTAACAAAGAGAGTCGTCTTACTTAATATGTTTAATAGAAGATGTTGTATGATTGCCAATGAGACATCTCTCAACAAGAAACCATTTGACGATTAAAAACTATAGGTCACATTACTGTCTTTAACAATGAGTATAGACCATATCGCATAGTAGATATCAGTTAGTTGTTACCCGGATAATTTTTTTTTGCTTAATCCGATTATGGGTATTAAACATCGGTGTAATACTGCTGCCTTTATGTAAACCATTTTGAGAATGCCATGTGTTGTATATCGAGTTCTTACCTTGAATCCTTATATTATAGAAAAACAACTAAATCTTCATGTGACAGAAATCTTTGCTATTGATGTCATCTAAGTCATCAGGACAGAAACAGAGAGTAGTAGACAGTGACCAAGCCCAAGTTACGGTAAATATTTTATGGTTCTTTTGTAGTACCAATGTTAGCTTTTATGTGACGTCCGTCGTTTATCTTTTTCACCAATTTTAATGATCTCCCCTGACGCAAATAAACCAATATTAATCAAAACTTGGAATAATGTGTAATTAATTATCCTATTGAACTGCAGAATCGAATCTTTAGAACCTTTGTGAAATGACAAATACTTTACAAAGATTACCAATTGGTGATGATTGGATGTTTCATTTTTGTGTAATCAGCGTTTTCTCTTAAAATGTAGACCCAAATCGGTCATATGAATGGCGATTTCATTATTAACAGGTGGTTAAATGTGGCTTTCGGCAGAATCTATCATTTCCTTTATATATTAGACTGATATGCACCCAAAAAAAATGCTGCAATACTTTCGGTATTGTTCAGACAATTATTTTGCAACCAATTCAGTATTGGCCAATAGCTTCAATATTTTGTTGATCTGTACAGGTAATTAAAAATCACTGAACAGTCTAAACAAAGACTAAACAGATGTTAACTGACACCAGGCGCATTGTCTTAACAGTACAGATTTACCGCATCAGAAAATAAGTCTGAAAAACTTTCAAGTATAATGTTTTTTAGGTAAGGTTCGGTCTAAATTACCCTAAATTTGTGTGCCAAATGGGATTATGATATGCATAATTCAGGTAAATCCATTATTTTTTTCAAATGGAAGTTTTAATAAATCAACAAAAAACTTAAAGATAAGATTGTAAACATATGATATCAAAATTACATTCAGATATTTTATCTATTTTCAAAGAGAGCACAAAATTATGTCTTTCTTTATGAAATGTAAAAAAAAAAGGAAAAATTCATCTCCCTTTAGGGACCGGTCAAAATTTCTTGATGCATGGGACCGGTGCAAACTGTAATGGGACAAGCACTTTTTGCATTGTTTACATGAATGGGACTCAAGGTTTTTTCATTATTGGCAAGCATGGGACATGAACCTGTTGAAACAATGTCTGTATTTATAAAAACATTATTTGATAAATCTATAACCAACAAAAATAACATCATGAACATCTAGTAATGTAAATTAAACAGTTACAACATAGCAAACTCAACAAAAAAAACTTTGAACAGAATAAACATGAAAAATACTATGATATAAAATAAAAAAGATATGTAAAAAAAAACAGCCATACTTTTAAGAAAATTGACAAAATGTGTAATTTCCTTGTACTTTCTATACAAATTATCTCCCTTGGATTGAAACAGAAATTTTGAAAATGGCCATGCAATTAAAAATGCTACTTCAACTATAGTTAAACAAAATTTTAATTGTTTTAATGTTTCTGATTTATTTTGTACATAGACCATAATTCCTTAAATAAAACAAAAATCTAAATTGCTCAGAAATAATGTTCAGTGATGAACCCCTGAACTACCTTCATTATAAATGTTATTATCATGATTATGCAAATTCAACAGACATTGTAGAATATTTATAACACGTATGACTGTAGAAAAAGAATGTTTGTGGAAATTTAACAAACACAGTAGCATACTAACAAAAGAAATGATTGGAATATGCATTCAAAGGTCACAACAAATCCGGTACCCACACCCAACAAGCTCTGAATGGCCCAGATATAAATATATAATCAATCAAGCTGCATATATGTTGATAATAAATTTTACTTTTTCCCATTTTAAAAAAATGTTTAAAATACGATATTGTTGTGAATGGAAGTTAGAGATGTTCTGATGCTATTTTCACATTCCTCTCGTTTTAAATTTGAAATTTTAACTGTCCCAAGATTTTCACTTCTTGTATGATTATTCAAATAATTGGGATTTTTTTTATTTTAAGCAGATAAAAAAATAATATTTTTCCAAAATGGTTTTTGGAAAATTCTAGTCAGATTCTAAATAAAGCTGCAATGTTTTTGAAAAAAAATATGCTTATGTATTGTTTTGTTTACTTAGAACAGCAATATAGATACAGTTCACACATAGAAGCATTATTTTTCAGCTATCTAAATACATTGTAGCATGAAATGTAGCCACAAGTTTGATCATGTTTTTTTGTTCTTTAACATGGGACACACACTTTTGTACTAGGTAAAGTGCATGGGACAAGCATATTTCTATTACGCCAGTAACCATGGAATCAAGAGAATTATTTCAGACAATTTGTTTTTGCACCCGTCCCATACATATCAAGAAATTTTGACCGTTCCCTTATCAAGCAGAAAGTGTTTGTCAGCACAACTTCTGTTTATGTTCTGTATGATATCCAGCGTTATATACAAAAAAAGATGTGATTGCCAATGAGACAACTCTCCACAAGAGAGATACCGAATGACACAGAAATTAACAACTATAGGTCAATGTACTGTCTGCCATTCAACCTGTCACCATGAGAAGCTCATGCTGCATAGTCAGCAATAAAAGGCCCCGAAATGACAAATGTAAAACAATTCAAACGAGAAAACTAACGGCCTAATTTAAGCACAAAATAAATGATCGGAAGAGAAATATATAACACATCAACAAACAACAACCACTAAATTACAGGCTCTTATGTTCGTTTGTAATTTGTAAAAAGTAGCTGTGACGTAATCTATATCATTTCTTTATGAAAAAGGTAAATATAATGTACTTTAATTGAAGCTATTTGCAATGTAAATGTAATCTAAATAGTATTTTTGAAAGTAATTGACCAAATCTACATCATAGAATAACATTTAGCTGGCACATTTATATCATTTCATCAGTTATTATCGTTAATAATTTTACCATATCTGATGTAAAGATTGATTGAAAGGTGAACATTTCATTCAAAAAGAGGTTTATCTGTTCTTTACTTGTTTTTCTTGGTTGAACTATTGAAAAGGGACAGTGTCAGTAATAACATGAGTTTCTTGGATTCTGTTAGTAAAAGAGGGGCGAAATATACCAGAGGGAAAGTCAAACTCATAGATCGAAAATAACTGACAACGCCATGGCTACAAAATAATTAAAAGACAAACATACAAAGTTGAAGTTGAAACCAATTGGTGTTAAAATAAATAAAGGGTGAATAAAGGCAGCAGTAGTTTGCCTTTGTTCAAAAGTCATAAATAGATTGAGAGAAAAAAATCCAGGTTACAAACCAAAATCGAAGGAAACACATCAACTATAAGAGAGAAATAAAGGAACAACAGGACCACTGAATGTTTAGCATTAACAAACGCCAACACGCAAAAAAAACGAAGTATTTGATAACATCTGCCATATTTCTGACTTGGTATAGGTCATTTCAGAAAAAAATGTGTGTGGAAGCTGGTTTTATGGCTAGCCAGACCGCTTTAAATGACAATGTAAACAAAAATATGATAAAAATGTCAAAACTACGCGACAGAAATACAGACAAGAACATTCAACACACAGAAACGCAGTAACAAACAATACAGTAATCGACACAACATGCAAACTGCAGAACAACAACGAACATCTTCAATCAACGACAGACACCATAAACTTACGTAACGAACATACAATCTCGATCTTTATACAATTATTTTCCCTAAACCAGTCAAAACAAAAATGTAACCTTATTCAATGTTCACTGGCAATATTCAGTTTTTGTTGGGTACAACAAATTTTCGTAACTTAAGGTTATAGGGCAGTTGTTTATCCTGCAATAAGATATCGTATGGTGTACATATTTTTCAGAAAGAGATTTTCTGTCGGTGACCTTATATGCATGAATCATCGAAAATGCTTTGTGTGACACTGAGAATTTCAGCTTTGGCAGTTTGGCAATTTAGATTTGTAAATTTAGGCAACAGTAGTATACCGCTGTTCGAAATTCATAACTCGATTGAGAAAAAAAACACAAATCCGGGTTAAAAACTAAAACTGAGGGAAACACATCAAATATAAGAGAACTACGACACAACAGAAACACAATATTAAAATGTAACACACACAGAAACGAACTATAATATAACAAAGGCCATTTTCCTGAATTGGTACAGAACACTTTAAGAAAAAAAATAGTGGGTTGAACCTGGTTTTGTGCAACCCAAACCTCACGCTTTTATGGCAATGTTAAATATAACATTAAAATGACAACATTACATGACAGGACTACAATACAAATATTAGTAAACACGAATGATAACAGGCATTATTTATTGATTTCTTGACAGGTAATGGAAAGAAGTGCATCCAAAATTTTCACCTCTCATAAAGCCAGTTTCTTCCATCAGATACCTAGCACAGTGGCTGGGGATAAGCATGTAACTGGAATACGTGGCATGGTCATTTTTGAAGATGGACGATTGATAGTTATTGACAGCAAAAACAGATGTCTTAAGATATTTTCCCCTCCATGGTACGACTTTGTACTTCGACATTCTTTCAGTGATGAACCTCGGGGTGTAACTATTTCAGGGAAAGACGAAGTTTCCATTACATTCCCAGATAAACGGGAGGTAAGGCGATTTAGTATCAATACCGAAAATAAAGTGTCTACCCAGAAAACTTTTGAAGTGCGAGAAAAACCGTTTAGTATTTCGCACAGTAAGGAAACTTTTGCCATTGAAATGGGAGAGGGCAAAGATGGGTGTATTATTATAACCGATATGGATGGAAATTTGAAAAATTTAATTTCTGGAATAAGGAGAAATTTCGGCCAGTTTACTGGAAATACTATTCGCTTAGCGCACGATCACAAAACGTCAACTGTATTTATTGTTGATCTGGTCAATGAATGTGTTAATTCTGTGAATTATGAAGGAAATATAAAATGGACAATTAAGGTTAATAGTCCAAGAGATCTTGATTTACATGAAGATGTATTATTTGTCGCAAGTAAATCCGATAACTCGGTAGTTCAAATGAGAGCGGATGATGGTCATATAACTCAGTTGTTGACAACCAAAGATGACATTAACCAGCCAAGATTTATTTGTCATCAGCCGCAGGCAAGGAAACTTGCTGTAGAAGTTGGTGGAAATGTTGTTAACATGTATCAGTGCTCAAAAAAGTTAAATTAACAATAAGTTTGATCAACGTACGATTAACATACAGATTATGTCGTGTCAAGTGTTATTGTTTAATTTCCTATAACAATTATAGCAATGGCAGATAGTCAAAGAGAAAATTTAACATTTATTTAGAAAAACAAATTATCACACTTCATTGTCCAAAAGAATACTGCTTTTTACCAGATTTTATTTTACATTTGTATCAACGTTTTATATCATAATAAAAAAAACTCTTCTTTTTTCTCTTCAAAGTTTCAATTGTTTTAGTGTGTTAAGCTTTCAACATTTACCAAACTCCTATTGCTATTATACTATTACACCAACCAATCTTTCCAGATAAACATTTATGTGTTTATAGTCCCCGTAATGTATTGATCTTTCAGATTAATATATGTCTACCATAAACTGCCAATAAAAGAATAAATTTACTTTCAACATATTACATGATAGTTTCTTTTATACAATTTATTATTTATTCTATCAATTGAGGAGAACGTGTTCATGTTTTTAATGAGCTGAATGAATTTTGACTACATCTAAATGAACCGTACGACAATAAACACTTTGTCGTTATTTTTTTATATAATTTAACAGGTATCATAATCTTTAATATAAATGTTATGCTTATTTGCATCTTTTTTCAATTCATAGTTATAATTTCATGGAGAGCAAATTTTTGCTTTTAACATCCCGTTGGTAAAAACTCAGCTAAAAATGTACATAAATAAAAGTCATCATTTATAGAAATTAATTATTTCAGATTTTCAATTATATCAAAGTATTAAATGTTGCTCTGAGGTTCAAAAATCCATCAGGCAAAGTCATAGAGCGATTCTGTTAAATCTCATTTCTTCGTTTCGTTTCTCGCAAGAGTGTTTTTCTTTGTTTCATCGGCAGACAAGAAGATCGCATGATAAGTTCTGGTCAAACTTATCAACTTCGGTGCATTCATTATGCCTTCGGTGATGTGTTCGGGTCAAAGTTTGTAAATTTATAATACCATGTCAACTTATAGGCATCAGAAAGCCGTAATATGCAATTTTATTAAGAGCTTGAGCAGAGTGATACAGACAGTAGGAACACTTATAAATTTTTTATGTCTACCAATAATTTGGGTCGTTATTCCATTACTAAGTTAGTATAGAAAGTCCCTGCATGATGTAACATACTGAATAACTTTAACATTAGCTCTACTGAAGATGGAAATCACTTTCTGCATGTATGTCTAAATTTTTAGTGAAATCTACAAGAATTATAGCAAAAACAATGATATTACTTGAATCATCTATTATCCTTTTTGTTAGAAATATAAAAAATAAATTGGGCAATATCTTTAACATCATTCGAATAATTTAGATTTGTATCGTTTTGTCAACATGCAGTAGTGTACTATCTAAAGAGAGAAAAGCATACTGTTTCTTGTAAGTTAAATACCATTATACTATCTTTGATGATTTATTCTAACTTATTTTGACAGTAGTCATGATTACACATAATTCTATCTGAGATCTAAATATTGCATATATTATATCTCAATGAAACTGTTAATATTTTTTGCATTTTATCAACTTTCATATAATTATTGTAAATACTTTGTCTTTTATCTTGATTCTAGCATAAGTTTTATGTTGAGGATGCATGCATAGGGGAAGAAGCTTATCCTGTTTACGCCTCACGTCTCTCTCCATTTTTCCTGACCAATTTACGAGATTTCAACATCAATAAACTAATGTCGACTTTATTCAAGAATTGAATGCTTCGTTTTTGTAACTTCATATGGTTTTAAAAGCGTTGACCGAAGTACAATGTGTATGAAGCGCGAAAATTAAGGAATAACGCGAGATTGCAGTTAGCCAATCGGAATAACGTATTATGATGAAACATACACCTAATGTAATTATTTGACTGTAATAGGCTACATGTAGAGAATATCAAAGATATTAAATAACTGCAGTGTGTACTTAGATTTTGCATTATTTGTGGAACACAAAGCATGTTGTAGTTTAAACAACCAGTAGCTAATAAATCACTTTTATTCCTATTATTTTCAATAATAAAAAAAAACAATATAAATTTATTGACGCAATATGAGTTGGAAGAAGAATATTTAAATTTGTATGATTCACTGAATGGAAAAGATTAAATAGCATATTAAAAAACAATTTTCATTAAGAATAATTCAATAGAACTCATTTTATAATGCTTTCCGATTTAAACATGTAAACATCTAATTACATTTTCTATAAACAAATATACTGTAGCAGTGCGTATGGTGCATTTAACTGACCTACTTTCAGAAATACTGCATTCTTAACCAACATTTTGTACTTTCGGACAAAAGACAAGACTTTTTTTCTGCATTGATAACCGTTTTCATCTTGGTAACGTTTTAGAAGCAATTGCGTTTTGAAGTATATATCTATATATTCTATAATGTGTTTTTATCAAATCAAGATTTACTTGATAGTGTGTTGCTGTAACATTATTCATCGAATATTCTGAATTGAGGATCCAAAAATGGTTAAATTCAACTTATATCTCATAGATAAACGCCGACATCATGGATAATGTTTGCTCTATGGTGTTGGTCTTTGCTCGTATGTCTATATTTCGCGAGATTAGCACTGTCTTAGGGACTGTGCAATATTTATCTGAGGGTGGGACCGGTGCAAACATGGACGGGGCACATACTTTTTTCATGCAATTAATGAGCGGGGCGCAAAGTTTTTTGTAACAAACCTTTGGCGGGGCGCACACTTTTTTAAAAACCCTTCGTGTGTGCATAAAAAAATTAAATCAGAGTATAACAGATTAAAACTATTTGTGATTTCTGTGGAAAAAAGTAACTTGATAGAAAAAGAACAATTGAATCTAAAACAAAATAACCTAGTACAGTGCTTCAATATATTTTTGTGTGTTTATGCTTTTAATAATCATTTATAAAAAAAAATGAAATTCTGATCAAAATTCTGGAAAACTATAAACAATGTTTTGAAAATTAAACATATGACATAACATATGGTAATAAATGCTTAAACATAAAACAACTTCAATTGTATTTTAAATAAATCTTTAACATGACAAAATTAAATTCTTAAACATTAAAAGAATTACAACTTAATCTATGAAAAAGCTGAATTATGTCCCTTGGGAGTATTAATTTCCAACAAAAGTCCTTGCAAACAGTAGAAAATGAAAAATTATGTATGCCTGATATAATTAAAGATATAAACTACAAAATCAAGCACTATTGAAATATTTTCTGCATGAATTGCCAAGAATGTGAACAAATTCTTTACACAGGAGAATATAAATTCTATCTAAATTTGGCCTCAAGTGGGCCTCTTTTTTTCTTAGATGGACAATTTTAACGCTGAAAATGCTTCTAGTATGATTAAATATTGCCTTACTCCATAAACAGTACAAACTTAACCAGAACATTTCCAATTTTAATAGCTAGAGAAATACCCAAGTGATACATTAGGGAATTACACAGCAAAGAAGGCAAATATCTCAGTTAAAAACATTTGTCGCGTCTTGAATTCTGGTGTTTCCAATTGAACTATTTATTGCGAAAGGTGAAAAGAACTACAAAAGAACTATAGTTTGGTGCATTTTATACAATATAGTTAATATTGAACTCCCAGAATAAAGTTTTATATCAGTACCCATCAATTTGACTTATTATGATGAATCAGCACTTTTCTCAACACAGTATTGTTCTCAGTGAATAATTTTTATTCTTTGTGATAAAAATCAAATGTACTTATAAAAAGCTTCAAAATAGTATAAAATAACTGAAGTCTGATGCCCACTATCATTTTACACCAAATTTATGAAATTTTGGAAGTCTTTTCAAATAATTGTCTAGAAAATATTTCAATAGGTTAACAAATTTATTTTGTAAATATACACACTGCAATTATTCATAGATAAATACAAAAAAATATATTGTACCCTTACATTCAATCACAGCGCTCCTAAGTTGACTTCCTTCAAAAATAAAATCTTTATAATATTGAATTAAATGCATTTGAGTTGAAATATCAACTCTGATATACATGCATGTATTATTGAATGTTGTGCATTTTAGTTAAAAAATATCATGTTTCCATATATGTGTTTCATTTTTTTCCAGCGGGGCAAGGACTTTTTTTTTCATTAATTGAAGCGGGGCAAGAACTTTTTTTATAATAAATATTGGCGGGGCATACAGTTTTTTTTTTTAATATTTGCTGTACACCGGCCCCACCCTCAGATAAATATTGCACAGTCCCTTATATATTTGGAAATTCCTGTGGTCACTTTTATGTATAGTTACTAGATGCTTGACCACATCTCAATAGACGTCTTGATAGTCCCGTTCTAAGAAAATTGACAGTCAGCTTCAGTCAGAAAAATCAGAGACAGCAGTAGTATTCCCATTTAAAATATCGTAAATACAGGCAACAGTAGTATACAAAAATTATAAATCGATTGACAGAAAACAAACCCGGGTTACAAACTAAAACCGAGGGAAACACATCGACTATAAGAGGAAAACAACAGAACACTGAAGTGCAACAAAAATATAACCGTCGACAATGTAACATACATATAGAAACGATGTATTATCCAAACTGATTGTAACATCCACGTACACAAAGTATGTAGAATATATTATCCAAACTGATTGTGAAACCTTCACGTACACAAAGTATGTAGAATGTACAAATATATATGAATATACACATATTAGGGAATCGGATGATGTTCTTGGCAATCTTGGGAACCGAGAATGAGTTTGTCAACTGAGTAAAAACCAAATAAAGATAACAGGCGATACAAGATGTCCGATGCTTAAAAGGTAATATAACAAAAATACAAAACTCCGAGAAATATGTTAAACGGAAAGTCCGCAGTCAAATGGCAAAATCAAAGCTCAAACACATAAAACGAATGAAGAGACTTTCATTTTCCGGGCTTTGTCTATTTCACTTTCTTTAAATTAAAGTCATATCTTTCTAAGGCACCGACTATTCCTCTTTGATTTTTTTTAATGATTTTTTTTATTCAACAATTCTGAAACATAAAGCATTGTCGAGTTGGCTGTTCATGCGTTTGGGGAAGAGACCTCCATTTTCTATATTTATTTTATTAGAAGCAACATTACATATGATAACTATTGGTGTGGTATTCACAAAATCGTAAGGATAAGAGCCAAAAAAAAATGAAAATGAGTTGAAACATTTAAAACTGATATTGACAAAAACAAAAACAAAAAAACACAAATAAAAACAAAAAATTATAGAAAAAAAGGTCCATTCTCCCCATTCCCTTTGTGGCTAGTTGGTGTGAGTCGTTCCAATTTATGTAAGTGAAACTAAAGAGAATCTAACTTAAAGAGCTCCGGCCCCTTATGGAGTTTTGATTATGTGATTACTTGGTCGTTACGTATTTATAGCGATTATTTTTTTGAATAAACATTTTTTTACCATTGCTAATGATATATATATATGCTTTTCTTACATTCCACATGAAAAATTAAAGTATTATCTGATCTGTGACAGCGATTTTCATGAAATTATTAAAAACATTGTTCTTGAATATAAAGAGAGGGGGTCAGTATTTGTATGTGGGGATCTGAATAGTCGAGTAGGTGAACTTAATGATGTTTTGTGTGATGATAATTTAGATAAATATGTCGAGAGCGTTGAGCACGTAGAAAACCCCTATAACATTCAAAGTAGACGTTCACTGGACAAATGTGTGAACTCTTTTGGTCGTAAGCTTATCTAACTTTGCTATACTACTGGACTTACTATCGCCAATGGTAGACTTGGTGACGATTCAGATGGAAAGTTTACTTTTTGTACAAGTAGAGGACGAAGCGTGAACGATTACTTACTGGTATCACCAATCGACTATAAACTTATTAGTTACTTTAATGTGTTGCAATTTAATGGATTCTCTGATCATTCGCCATTATTTTTTCAACTAAATTTTTCAAACAATCGTCCACAGAACAAAAATCACAAGCTACACAAGTATATCAAATGGGATTCAAATAAGAATAGTGATTACATGGAAGTCTTACAAACAGAGCGTAGTGCGTTGTTCTCATTGGTAGACAACATCTTCTAAAAACGATTTGAATACAGCTGTAGGGGAAATCACTCGTATATTATATGACAGTGCTTTTAAAATGTTTGGCCGATCAGTCCTAATTAAAGAGGAAAATAATAATACAGATAGAAAAAACAATGATTGGTTTGACGAAAAGTGTAAATCAGAGAGTCATATTTTCCAACAAGTCCGAAACTTCTTTTTTTCGACACCCAACTGATGTTAATAGGCAATCGTATATAGATGCTAGAAATCGATTCAACAGGATATAACGGCAAGCTCAAGTTAACTATAATGGCGGATGGGTATTGAGCTTTGTGATATTGCAAAAACTGATCGATGAAAATTTTGGTCCACTATTAGGCCTACGAAAAGAACACGATGCACAGTTGAAAATGATGTTATGTTAAAACATTTCGAAAGAATTCTCGGCGAAAATCCACCCGATCTTTGTGAAGAAGTATTGAACTAAATAAATAATGAACATTTTGAAAATATAGGCATAGATATTCTAGACACTGAAATTACCGAAGATGAAATTGTGAAGTCGATTAAAAAACTAAAATTGAACAAAAGCGCGGGAGATTACCAAATTATTAGCGAAATGTTTGCTGCAAGTCCAATATTTTTTGCTCCAATTCTAAATAAACTTTTCAACTATACTTTTGAAAGTGGAACTTTTCCTAATGCTTGGGCAGATGGTATTGTTATTGCTGTTCCTAAGAGTGGAGATTTGACCGATCCAAATAACTATCGACCCATTGTTTTAGTGAGCGTCTTATCAAAACTGTTCACGTCTATCCTAACTACTCGATTACTAGAATGGTCCGAAGACGAAGATAAACTAATCGACAATCAATTTGGCTTTCGTCCTAGACATTCAACTATTGATGCTATTTTTGTTTTACATGGTATAATTGTACATATTCTTCAACAAAAAACTAAACTATACTGTGCTTTCGTTGACTTTCGAAAACCGTTCGATAAATTAAGCAGGAGAATTTTGATTTATAAATTACTTCGCAGTGGAGTCAGCAGTAAATCTGTGGCCATAATTAAATCAATGTATACGTCTGTGCGTCTCCGAGTAAGATCGGGTGGACTTCTTTCGGATGCCTTTGACAATTTGTTAGGAGTGAAACAAGGCGAACCTTTATCTCCTTTATTATTCCTCTATTTTATTAACGATATTATTGAAGATATAACTGTTACAGATAATGAAGATGTAGTGAACCTGAACGGTCTTTTAATTTATTTGATACTTTTTGCAGACGACACTGTCTTATTTGCCAACTCTGCCAAACTTCTTCAACAGCTACTTGACAAACTATCCAAATACTGTAGAAAATGGAACATAGAAGTAAACACTGATAAAACTAAAATAGTTGTGTTTAGAAATGGATGGCAGCCTGTAAACAATCATTTCATGTATAATAATCAAGAACTTCAAATTGTAAATTCATACGTTTACCTTGGAATGTTGCTGCACTTTAACGGGAAATTCTTACACACGCAAAAACGACTATCACAACAAGGATCAAGAGCTCTTTCATCATGCTCTTCAACTTTGTATTTGTTTGGCTTTTTAACTATTTTGATCTGAGCGTCACTGATGAGTCTTATGTAGACGAAACGCGCGTCTGACGTATAAAATTATAATCCTGGTACTTTTGATAACTATTTACACCACTGGGTCGATGCCACTGCTGGTGGACGTTTTGTCCCCGAGGGTATCACCAGCCCAGTAGTCAGCACTTCGGTGTTGACATGAATATCAATTATATGATCATTTTATAAATTTTCTGTTTACAAAACTTTGAATTTTTCGAAAAACTAAGGATTTTCTTACCCCAGGAGTAGATTACCTTAGCCGTATTTGGCACAACTTTTTGGAATTTTGGGTCCTCAATGCTCTTCAACTTTGTATTTGTTTGGCTTTTTAACTATTTTGATCTGAGCGTCACTGATGAGTCTTATGTAGACGAAACGCGCGTCTGGCGTATAAAATTATAATCCTGGTACTTTTGATAACTATCATCACTCTTAAAATGTTTAGATAATATTTACATTTCTACAAAGCAACAATGTCTTCTTTATGACAGTATGGTTGGATCGGTACTGAACTATTCTTCCGAAATATGGGGTTTTCACCGTACCAACGACATAGAGATTATTCATAACCGTTTTTGTAGGTTTGTTTTAAAATTAGGTAAACGTGCTCCTATTAGTTTTCTTTGTGGCGAGCTTAGTCATCTACCTATGTATGTTTTGAGAAAACAATTAATCTTAAAATATTGGTTACGTATTGATATATATAAACCAGCTTTTGTATATGATCTATATAAAATTTTGTATGACGATGCAAATCATGGTAAAATTAATTGGGCATCTAGTGTGTGTGATTTTTTATTTAGTCTTGGAATGAACCATATTTGGATTGATCAGAATAATATTGATATATCGTTTGATGTTATAAAGACATGCATTAAAG
Source organism: Mytilus edulis (assembly GCF_963676685.1). NCBI lineage: Eukaryota > Metazoa > Mollusca > Bivalvia > Mytilida > Mytilidae > Mytilus > Mytilus edulis. Next base: position 124,259,638 of record NC_092344.1, read on the forward strand.
ATCAATATCTACAAAAATGGTCAGCAGATATATATGTGACTGTGAGAAATTAAGTGTGTATAGAAGTATAAAGTTTGATTTTTGTCTTGAGAATTATTTTAGCTACATTAATAATATTAACATTCTTACAAAACTACGAAGTGGTACATTGAAACTTAATGTTGAAGTTGGTCGCTTCTCTGATATACCAAGAGAAATGCGTCTTTGTGTATGTTGTAACATGCAATGTGTTGAGAATTAATTCCATTTTGTATTGGTATGTTCAGCATATAGGGCAATTAGAATATTGTTTTTGCCACGCTATTATTGTTCATGGCCTACTATTTTTAAACTATCTTGTTTGTTGAAAGCTAATTCTAGATCTTTAACAATTAAGCTCTGTAACTATTTGGAGAGTGCATGGAAAGTTAGATCTGATATTATTGGTCAGCTACAACATGTATGTTATTATTGTATTGTTCTCTGTTACCAGTCTTTTGTCACATTATGTATATATTATGTATTGCCATAGCATGTTATATATGCTTTTACAAATAAAATATTCATTCATATTTTAATGACAAGATCAATTATTACATGATAATTTGATTATTCGATAATCTATGACTGTATTTGATTATTTGATCATCTTGGACTGGATATTTGATTACATTGTTTAAAGAAATAATTAACGATTATATGATTAATTAAAGTTGTAAGATTAGAGCAAGGTGTAAAATCGTAAGACGATCGCTTGGACCAAGTAGAGATGAGTATAACCATGCAGTTGATGAGCAACGCCCACGATACACAAAACAAGAATTTTTCCGACTTAAAAACAGAGTTAGATAATGCACCCAAAGTTGATCAAAATATTATATCATCTATCAATGATATGAAAAAGGATAACGATAGACTACAAAACGAGTTGATTTAAGTTCACTTGAAATCAATGTGTAACAATCTTATTTTCTAAAACATTCTTGAAACTACAGATGAAAACTGTCCTAAACCAATCAACGCGTTTTGCCATGAAAAACTTAAAATCGAAAACGCTGTTCGATTACATATTACAGATGCATACCGTTTGGGCAAAAAGGATGAACAGATTAGACATATTCTTGTAAAATTCTTCATTTGATAGTCGATATCTAGTTAAAAACGTGCTAAAAATTTGAAATATTCGAATTACGGAGTTTCGGACCAGTTGCCAGTAGAGATCCAAAAACGCAGGAAAGCTAAACTACCGACACTGAAGCGACTACGCGATGAAAATATCAAAGCCTGTTTTGTGAAGGATAAAATTTACGTTTGGAGGAAAAAAATACGTTCCATAGGATCCGTTCAGAGAACAATTTTAAAACTTAAAATGTGTGTGCTGGAATGTTCATGGACTCAACTCGATCTATAATGACAACGATTTTTTTTATTTAGTAAATAGCTATGATGTTCTTTTTATTTGTGAAACTTGGTTAAATGATAATTATAACATAGTAGAAATAGATGGTTTTGTAAATATATCTTGCATTAATTGTAGCATTAATATTGGTACAAGAAATGAAGGGGAATTGCTATTTATTGTAAACATTTTTTAAGCAGTGGTATCTCGATAGAAAGAAAATTACACTGTGGTATTGTCCTTATCAAACTGAATAAACAATTTTTTACCATTGCTAATGATATATATATGTGTTTTTCCTACATTCCACATGAAAAATCAAAGTATTATCAGATCTGCGACAACGATTTTCATGAAATTATTGAAAACATTGTTCTTGAATATAAAGAGAGGGGATCAGTATTTGTATGTGGGGATCTAAATAGTCGAATAGGTGAACTTAATGATGTTTTGTGTGATGAAAATTTAGATATATATATGTCGAGAGCGTTGAGCACGTAGAAAACCCCTATAACATTCAAAGTAGACGTTCACTGGGCTCTTTTGGTCGTAAGCTTATTCAACTTTGCTATACTACTGGAATTACTGTCGCCAATGATAGAATTGGTGACGATTCAGATGGAAAGTTTACTTTTTGTACAAGTAGAGGACGAAGCGTGAACGATTACTTACTGGTATCACCGATCGACTATAAACTTATTAGTTACTTTAACGTGCTGCAATTTAATGAATTCTCTGATCATTCGCCATTATTGTTTCAACTTAATTTCTCACACAATCGTCCACAGAACAAATACCACAAGCTACACAAGTATATCAAATGGGATTCAAATAAGAATAGTGATTACATGTAAGTCTTACAAACAGAACGTAGTGCGTTGTTCTAATTGGTAGACAACATCTCTTCTAAAAACGATTTGAATACAGCTGTAGGGGAAATCACTCGTATATTATATGACAGTGCTTTTAAAAATTTTGGCCGATCAGTCCTAATTAAAGAGGGAAATAATAATTCAGATAGAAAAAACAATGATTGGTTTGACGAAAAGTGTAAATCAGAGAGTCATATTTTTCACCAAGTCCGTAACTTCTTTTTTCGACACCCAACTGATGTTAATAGACAATCGTATAAAGATGCTAGAAATCGATTTAACAGGATAAAACAGCAAGCCCAAGTTAACTATAAACGGCGAATGGGTATTGAACTTTGTGATATTGCAAAAACTGATCTACAAAAATGTTGGTCCACTATTAGGCCTACGAAAAGAAGCTCAAAGAACACGATGCACAGTTGAAAATGATGTTATGTTAAAACATTTCGAAAGAATGCTCGGCGAAAATCCACCCGATCTTTGTGATGAAGTATTGAACTTAATAAATAATGAACATTTTGAAAATATAGGCATAGATATCCTAGGCACTGAAATTACTGATGATGAAATTGTGAAGTCGATTAAAAAAATCTAAATTGAACAAAAGTGCGGGAGATGACCAAATTATTAGCGAAATGTTTGTTGCAAGTCCAATATTTTTTGCTCCAATTCTAAATAAAGTTTTCAACTATACTTTTGAAAGTGGAACTTTTCCTGATACTTGGACAGATTGTATTGTTATTGCTGTTCCTAAGAGTGGAGATTTGACCGATCCAAATAACTATCGACCCATTGTTTTAGTGAGCGTCTTATCACAACTGTTCACGTCTATTCTAACTACTCGATTACTAGAATGGTCCGAAGACGAAGATAAACTAATCGACAATCAATTTGGCTTTCGTCCTGGACATTCAACTATTGATGTTATTTTTGTTTTACATGGTAATATTGTACATCTTCTTCAACAAAACCCGAAACTATGTGACAATATGATGGCTTAAAATGTATATATAAATATATATTATATATATTTATATTTATATTTAGGATTATATATTCTCAAAAATGTTTATTAAATTAAATAAAATTCAGGGGAATATCTATTAAGAAAAACATGACCTTGTAAAAGGTTGTTCAATTGACCTCTAGGTTATATATATATATATATATATATATATATATATATAACATGTTTACATTCAGACCAAGTAGTGACATGTAGCAATTAGTTAAAACAATGGACATACGTGCATTCTTTGACCATCAATCTCCAGGTTGGTCAAAGCATGTCAAAACATGTCAATTAGAGACAACTTAATAGATATTCATCCCTGTATCTTTTGATTTAGGACTATAATGGTCAAATTAATAGAAACCTTGACACTGTTTATTTTCTGTATATATACTTGTGTATTTTACTGTAAAGAGGAGACCGTCCGTTATGGACACTGGTCCAGACCGGCTTTAATAAACGACTATTCCAAATGACCATGTGTTGTGTTACATGTGGTTATTTTTGGTTAACCGTGACCAAAGGATATTAAGGTAAAGTGACTTTTTATTTGATACTCTTTATTTAATTTCTCAAAATGGCTAGACAGAAATTCAATGTAGGGTCTGTTTTTCAAAATTTAATAACAAAAGTTCAAAGTCTTACTCAAAGGGTGTTTAAAAAAGGCATTAATTCGATTGGAAGCTTTGATGGTTCAATATCAGAAAAAAATAGGATTAGGTGCACCAGATGTGAGCACAATTGTTCATGTTCAAGATAATGACGTGGATTAATTCATTAAAAAAAAGTTTTATTAAATAAAGTTTTTTTTAAGCGAAAATGTAGATATTTATTTTTTTTCAATGGTGAAGGTTTGATTTTTGTATTGATATTTTTTTTATGTAATCATTATCATAAGGGTGAAGGTACTTATAATAGGTATTTGATTGTTTTAGTCAATATAAAAGACTGGCAACTTTGTCAGGTATTTAATTGATAGTATAAGTCAATATATAAGATTTGCGTACATATTGTAATGATATAATGAGAAGTTTTTATATGCTGTTTTTTTAAAAAGACAGAATAGATATTTAAATAAGAAAAAAAACAACACTTGAATATTAATATTTAAGAATTAAATAACAATAGGTAAAAATATTTTAAAGATGTTGGTTATATTTTAAAGTATTTAACTGCGTGAATAATGATAATATTAAAACATTTAATATATCTTGATTTTGAATATAATAATTGAATTTTTTATTCATATTTTGAGCTGTTTTCTGAAGAGACAATCTGTAATTCTAGAATATACGCGCCTATATACATTGGTATAAGAAAGTTTCATAAGAACACTTTTGGCGACGGATTTAAGGGTATTTCTGCGATGTTATAATCATATAGTTGTTTAAATATGGTTGACGCAATTGGGTAGGTGCGTAAGCACATTTGTTTAGAGAAACAAAATATTCTATGTTATTTAGAATCCAAACCTTTATTTCCGCACAGTTATTGTGGTATTTTTAAAGAATTGAGGAACTATCTTCGGAAAATAGCATTTAAATGATAAAAATTGATATAATTGTTTAAGTCCACTCTTAAGGAAATATAGGGTTTAATAAGTTTCAAAAGTATTTAGCGATAGATGAAATATAGGATTATTTATACATTTATAGAGTACATAAATCTATACTAAGGGTTGAAAATGGAAATGTTTTCATAATAAAACAATTTAGGACTTAAAATATGGAAATAAGTATCATATGATTAATCGTTATAAACAATAACGCGATACATCTTCCGCAAATATTTTAATGTGACCCTGATTGAGTTAAAAGAAAATTAGCAACCCAAGAAAAAATGAGAAAAACAAGAGCATAAGGTCATCTTTAACTTCCAGTTTAAGTGATATGACAAATGATAATAGTTCTGATAGATATAATTTAGAAAGTAATCAAGACATGCCTGTTGATGAAATCATAATACCAAAGAAAAATAAGCGAAATGTTAAAAAGTCTGAAAAGAAAGACGAATTAATTTTAAGTTTTCTCTCAAACATTTCTTGTTATCTTAATAAAATGAACGACTAACATGTCGTAAAAGTAGGCTTCGTGATGATTGTTTTTAAATGAATATATGTGTATATAAAATAATTTTGTTTTGATTAATCGTTCTAATTCTCGCTTCAGATTGATCGCTGAAAAATTGATTGTTTAGAAATCCTATAAATATCAGTAATCTCTGAATCACAGCTTTGTTATGAAAAAGGAAGGAAAGTGTTGGTTGGATGTCAAACCTTATTTAAATAATTTTTCAGTCCTAACTAGAGAAAAGTTTATCTTATTAGTTTATTGTTTTTGTATTTGAGTTTATTTTTATATCGATAATTTATTTTTTCAAATTAAAGCAGTTAGAACTTGAGACGACTTTGAACTATCAAATTTAGTAAATGTATTCATTCATTTTGTTGCTATATTTATAGGTATTTTGTTATTAAAATATTCTTAAGTTTAATAATAGGTGTTTAGCCAAGAGAATTTAGTAATAGAGAGGTTCAAATAGTCACACGATACCTTGGTGGCGATCAAATGGTGTCAACTAATGTTGAGGGCGATGGTACTGCCTCCAGAGATGTTAAAATAGCTTCTGCACCATTACAAGAACCAGCCACTAAGAACCATTATCCAGTATTGGATATTGGCTTTGATCATTGGACACAACGCAGACGATTAGATGTACATAAAACTATACGATCACATAACTTATATTGGTAAAGGGAATCGTTCTACAGCATCACAGGTAGATTTGCCTGTAATGTTTCAGCCGGTGATAACTGAGCAACCTAGTCAGGGACTCTGAATTAACAGAGTAGGTAAGCTAGGTCAGTTAGGAGTAAATCAACGACAGATGGTGGATCATATGCAGGTTGGATTTTCGCCGATGGATGGTGGATCACATGCAGGTTGGATTTTCGCCGATGGATGGTGGATCACATGCAGGTTGGATTTTCGCCGATGGATGGTGGATCACAAGCAAGTTGGATCTTCGACGATGAATGGTGGATCACATGCAGGTTGGATTTTCGCCGATGGATGGTGGATCACATGCAAGTTGGATCTTCGACGATGAATGGTGGATCACATGCAAGTTGGATTTTCGACGATGGATGGTGGATCACATGCAGGTCGGAGTAATTACAGTACTTCTAAATGATGGGAATTGGCGTTGCAGATAAACAAAGGGATTTTTGGAGTTGACAACGACGATCAGAGGAGCAGTTCACTGGAGTCGGGGTTATGAAGACGGTCCGCAGTTAATGGTTGCGCCTTTTTCTGGAAATAAGAAGTTCCGATATTTGATGTTACGAACTTAGTTATTCACACAAGAATTGTATGAACTATACATTGCTGAACATTTAGATGTTGTTGAACTTTTGAAATGATTTTGTTTATGAATACTTTTTGTTGTTTTTAGGGAAATTGCGAGCATTCATATTGTCACCGATTTTAACTAAAATATAAAATTATATTTCTTAAGAAAGGGAGGAATGTGACAATATGATGGCTTAAAATGTATATATAAATATATATTATATATATTTATATTTATATTTAGGATTATATATTCTCAAAAATGTTTATTAAATTAAATAAAATTCAGGGGAATATCTATTAAGAAAAACATGACCTTGTAAAAGGTTGTTCAATTGACCTCTAGGTTATATATATATATATATATATATATATATATATATAACATGTTTACATTCAGACCAAGTAGTGACATGTAGCAATTAGTTAAAACAATGGACATACGTGCATTCTTTGACCATCAATCTCCAGGTTGGTCAAAGCATGTCAAAACATGTCAATTAGAGACAACTTAATAGATATTCATCCCTGTATCTTTTGATTTAGGACTATAATGGTCAAATTAATAGAAACCTTGACACTGTTTATTTTCTGTATATATACTTGTGTATTTTACTGTAAAGAGGAGACCGTCCGTTATGGACACTGGTCCAGACCGGCTTTAATAAACGACTATTCCAAATGACCATGTGTTGTGTTACAACTATACTGCGCTTTCGTTGACTTTCGAAAAGCGTTCGATAAATTCAGCAGGAGAATTTTGATTTATAAATTACTTTGCAATGGAGTTTAAATCAATTTCTACGTCTGTGCGTCTCCGAGTAAGATCTGGTGGACTTCTTTCTGATGCTTTTGACAATTTATTAGGAGTGAAACAAGGCGAACCTTTATCTCCTTTATTATTCCTTTATTTTATTAATGATATTATTGAAGATATAACTGTTACAGATAATGAAGATGTAGTGAACCTGGACGGTCTTTTAATTTATTTGATACTTTATGCAGACGACACTGTCTTATTTGCCAAATCTGCCAAACTTCTTCAACATCTACTTGACAACCTATTCAAATACTGTAGAAAATGGAACATAGAAGTTAACACTGATAAAACTAAGATAGTTGTGTTTAGAAATGGATGGCAACCTGTAAACAATAATTTCATGTACAATAATCAAGAACTTCAAATCGTAAATTCATACGTTTACCTTGGAATGTTGATGCACTTTAACGGGAAATTCTTACACACGCAAAAGCGACTATCCCAACAAGGATCATGAGCTCTCTCATCACTCGTAAAATGTTTAGATAATATTTACATTTCTATAAAGCAACAATGTCTTCTTTATGACAGTATGGTTGGATCGGTACTGAACTATTCTTCCGAAATATGGGGTTTTCACCGTGCCAACGACATAGAGATTATTCATAACCATTTTTGTAGGTTTGTTTTAAAATTAGGTAAACGTGCTCCTATTAGTTTTCTTTGTGGCGAGCTTGGTCATCTACCTATGTATGTTTTGAGAAAACAATTAATCTTAAAATATTGGTTACGTATTGTTGCAAATAAACCAGCTTTTGTATATGATGTATATAAAATTTTATATGACGATGCAAATCATGGTAAAATTAATTGGGCATCTAATGTACGTGATTTGTTATTTAGTCTTGGAATGAACCATATTTGGATTCATCAGAATGATATTGATATATCGTTTGATGTTATAAAGACACGCATTAAAGACCAATATTTACAAAATGGTCAGCAGATATATGTGACTGTGAGAAATTGAGTGTGTATAGTAGTATTAAGTTTGATTTTTGTCTTGAAAATTATTTTGGCTACATTAATAGTAGTAACATTCGTATAAAACTACGAAGTGGTACATTGAAACTTAATGTTGAAGTTGGTCGCTTCTCTGATATACAAAGAGAAATGCGTCTTTGTGTATGTTGTAATATGCAATGTGTTGAGAATGAATCAATTCCATTTTATATTGGTATGTCCAGCATATAGAGCAATTAGAATATTGTTTTTGCCACGCTATTATTGTTCATGGCCTACTATTTTTAAACTATCTTGTTTGTTGAAAGCTAATTCTAGATCTCTAACAATTAAGCTCTGTAACTATTTGAAGAGTGCATGGAAAGCTAGATCTGATTTTATTGGTTAGCTACAACATGCATGTTACTAGTGTATTGTTCTCTGTTACCAGTCTTTTGTCACATTGTGTATATATTATGCATTGCCATAGCATGTTCTATATGCTTTTGCAAATAAAATTCATCCATTCAATTAAAAAAAAATGAGATTATGTGATAACTTGGACACCCCCATGAGAGGCCTCATTAAGTTATTTTTTCTATTCTATTCTACCATATAGTGACCGCCTCAACAAATTGAAGATTATGTCACAGAAGGAAACTTACAACAAGACATAGATTGAAAAATGTACAATTTTTAAAAAATACGAAAAACTTTAAAAATAAAATGTTTTGTACATAAGTAAGATGTTGTAATTGAGTTAATATTGATGCTTTGAGATTGAAGATTTGAAAGAGTCTACTGAAGTGCAATTTACAATGTTATCCGGTAGTTTGTTCCAGTCGGTAATAGTTCTTGGAAAATAGAATTCTTTTCTAGTGTACTGTGTTTTCCAGGATGGAATTTGGAAGCTGTTTGAATTAGAATGTCTTGTTTGTCTTTTTTGTGGAATTAATTTATTATTTTTAGGAATTGCAACCTTTTCGCGTTTAATTTTGTAAAGCATTACCGATCTGGAGTCTTTTCTTCTGTCAGAGAGACTGCGCCATTCAAGATGTTGTAACATGTTACCAACGCTTGAGGTGTTTCTGTATTTGTTAGTAACAAAACGCGCAGCCCTCCTTTGAACCTTTTCAATGCTATCTATGTCTTGTTGTAAGTATGGATCCCAAACAGAGCAAGCATACTCTAGTGATGGTCTTACTAGGGACTTATATGCTTGCTCTTTAATGGATGTTGAACTTATGTTCAGGTTCCTCCTTAGAAAGCCTAGAGTGCTAATAGCTTTCTTGCATATGTTGTTTATATGCACATCCCATTTAAGGATTGAATTGATGGTGACCCCCAGATATTTTGCTGTTGTTACATTTTCTAATGAATGATTGTGTAATGTGTAGTTAAATGTGATTGTTTTTTTTTAATTTCTGGTGACTGAAATTACATTACACTTATCTGGGTGGAATGCCATTTTCCCGTTGAAGTAGTTTCCCACGATGCCAGTTTGTCAAGATCTTTTTGTAATGTTTATACATCGGAGTTTGATTTTATTGCCAAAAAAACTATTGTGTTGTCTGCAAACAAACGTACTGTAGATGTTAGACCAGTTGGAATGTCATTAATATAGTACAAGAAGAGACTTGGTCCAAGAACTGACCCCTTTGGAACCCCTGACTCAACTGCAACATACTCAGATTTTTCCCCTCTAGAACTACTGCCTGTTTGCGATTGCTAAGCAAATTTTGTATCTAGTAATTTAATTCCCCTGTATCCCGTAATGATGAAGCTTATTAGTTAGAAAAGAATGTGAAACTTTTTCGAATGCTTTAGAAAAATCCATGACCAAAATATCTGTTTGTTTCACAGGCACTTGTCTCAGAATTGTTTCCCCTATATACCTTAATGTGTTATATTAAGATATATATAAGGGAAAAAAATTCTAAGACAAGTGCCTGTGGTTTGTTTACCGTTTTCCATGTTAAGTGAGACATCGTCTATAAATTCAAGAAGTTGTGTTTCGCAGGATCGACCTCTGCAAAATCCATGCTGTAGGGGATATAAAATGTTGTGATTGTCTGCATGTTTCATGATGTGTTTAACTACGATGTGTTCTAAAAGTTTGCAACAAATACATGTAAGTGATATAGGACGGTAGTTTTCAGGGTTATATTTTTGGCCTTTTTTGTATACAGGAGAGACATGGGCAGTTTTCCAGTCATCTGCAGTGGCGGATCCAGAAATTTTCATAAGTGGGGGCCCACTGACTGACCTAAGAGGGGGCCCGCTCCAGTCACGCTTCAATGATTCCCTATATAAGCAACCAATTTTTTTCCCAAAAAGGGGGGGCCCGGGCCCCCTGGGCCCCCCCTCTAAATCCGCCTCTGATCTGGAACAACACCTGTTTTAATTGACTTCTCAAAGATAATCAATGGTAAGTATGAGACAATTTCATGTGAAAGTTCTTTTAAAAATCTTGGTTTAATTTCATCTGGTCCTGCTGCTTTGTTTGGATTTAAATTATGTAAACGTTTTTGTATACCTTCTTTTTTTATTATTAATTTTGATATGGTTTGAAAAGGAGTATTCTGTGGCATGTTACACTGTTTGACAAATTCTGTATGAGAAATATTAGATGCTGGTGTGAATACAGACTGGAATTGTGCGTTTAGTGCCCCCAGCTTTTTGTAGTGGATCAGTTAGGAGTTTGCCATCTTGTTTGATTTTAGTAATTCCACTATAATCAGGTTTTTTTTTATGTTTAATGTAGGTTCAAAATTTTTTCATAGTGCCAAGTTGTATTAGATTATTTATTTTTATCAATTATGCTATCTGATTATTGGATTTAAATTGTTTTTGTTTCTTTCTTTTGTTTTAAATGATAATTATCACTTATAAGGAATATCATAGTGAGTCACTTTAAATTGGTTTTACAGGTGTACGTTTTGCAGCATAAAGCCGGGAAAGCAACGCCATTCACCGTTTTCGATTTCTATTTTAAGTATAATCTATCAACTTCCGTTTCCACTGACGACAAGAAAATATCTCTCTTGGTTTGTTTACAAAAAAAGTAGCCTTTCTCTCCTTTGTAAGTGCTAATATATTTGACTTTCATTCAAGTTTTCCATATGAGACCCATATTTTAGGGGGAAAAAACCGGAACATTACTGTAAAAGTGTTTTTTAATCCATGGGCATGGGTTGCCATATTCTACGTACGGACCACGATCCCAGTAGAAGTAGTCACTTCGGCATCTGGTCAATTCGGCACCTTACCAAAATCGAGACTTGGTCATTTCGGTACCCCAGGTTGTTATTTCGACACTCAAAATAGACATTATGTTTTGCAATTAAATAATGATAAATATTGAAGACTCCATATTTTCAGTAGAGGTGTCAGACATAACATATATATTTGATGTGCGTGACAATAGTTCCAATCGAACAAATATGGGGTAAAAGCAACTGTACATATTGGCACATATTATAAAGGAACCTCTTTTCTTGACAATTGAACATTTCAAAATATGGACTTCACCTTATCGATCTGTATTCTGTAGGTGTGGCTGTTGACACTGGATTGTCTCCATTGTAAACATTCAAGTCTCGCGTGTAAATATTTCACTCTGGTAAACAACTCACTTGTACTTAAATATATACTTATAGGTGGCAACTGTACTTAACAAATTTTTGAGAAAATTTAAAAATATACAAATTACATTAATCAATTAACAAGAAAATTTAAAAGAAAAAAAAATTAATAATAATGTTTCTTAATCAAAACGGCGCCACTCGCAAATAAAGGCACAGAACAATCACATTAGTGTTTCATTAGAGACAGAGAAATTGTCGTTTTTTTTATATTGACAATAAAAGTCCCAAATCAATGTGTAACAACGATTCCGTGTTAAAGTATATCTCATGTATAAGTTTCTGTCTAGCCTCTTCATGATTTTCACAAAATAGTAAATAATGTTCCACAGTTTCTAATTGACCACATTCACACTTATCTATATTTTGATTGATTTTGTTTTGGTAATATCCGGATCTTAAATTTCTAATAATTTTTGCTGTTTTACGATCTGGATAATCAAATGTCGATTTTTTGCTGTCATTCTGGTAAAAATTGTAATAAAATCTTCCTGTATCAGTTTTGTACCATCGATGTTGCCACTTTTTATTCACTAAAATTCTTGCTGCTGTTTTAATATATTGTTTAGTTACTGTAATATCGCTGTTAGGAAATCTGTCCTTGTTGACCCAAGAGACGGCCCAGCTTGAACTTTTGACGTCATTTTTCCATTGTGGTATCATATTTAGTATTATGATGTCAACATTTTATGAGAACCTTTGTGATGTTCAGTAATAGCGACAAGGTGTATTGGTGCCAAAGTCATTCATTTATACAAGTGTAATTTTGATCATTATTATTCATTGGATACCAATTTCAGTGGATTTCTTCGGTACAGGTAAACCAAAATTAAATGTTCAACGAATTACAAATTTTCTTTAAGGTTTTATAAAGAATTCGGCAAAACCACAAAAATGCTAGTTTTCCTCAATTCACGAAATTTGGTACCAAAGAAAATAAATTAATCCACAGTGCAAGAAGTACAGAAAAGAACCAATTTGAATTACAATGATTAGAAGATTTGCATTAATGATTTTTAAAATAATTTCATTATCTCTGACTTTTATATTTAGAAATCATTGGTGTCACTGGTTTCCACTGAAACGAAATGGCGCCTAAGAAAAAGGGAAAAAAGTCTGGGAAAATGTCTAAAATGACAGAAGAAGAAAGAATGGCATATGAAGAACAAAAAAGGTTACAAGAAGAAGAAATGAAGAAAAAGAAAGAAGACATGCTAACACAGTTCTTAAAAGTATGGTCTAACTTTAATTAATACATTTTGATACTCAATATACAATATCACAATTATTCTGTCATTACCTAATAGAAATGTTTTCAAAGTTACATGTATGCTAAAGCAATAAAAGTATGTGTATATCTTCATGATATTAATTAAATGAAATACAAATAAATGTTAATTACAATTAATTTTACAATTTTAATTTCACATCATAGATGAATAAGTCATGTAAGTTGAAGAGTTTAAAAAAGTTCTTGTTTTACAAAAATAAGATTATTTTTAAACGAGAACAGTATGATATTCTAAAGCTTTCTAAGCACAGTTTTAGATATGTATGTTGAAAATTACTTTCCAGGACAAACTAGCCAAAGAAGAAAGAGCCACAAAATACAATCTTAACAAACTGAATCACCAATGGAGAAATATAATGAGAGAGGCTAAATCTAAAGAATTGCGTAAAGAAATAGAAATACTTAGCCAGACATTTGAAAGAATCGTGGACAGAAAAGATGCTACCATTAAATCTCTTGCCAAAGATTTACAAGAGGCTGAGGAACAGTATGCCATGGCTTTACGTAGTCATCTTCAGGCTGTTGATAGTTTATTTGGTAAAACACATTATACAGTACAATTGTTTATTATTCAATTCCAAAATATTTCGTTACCTACATATGTACATGTTATAATACATGTATGATAATCAGTTATATTGATCTGTCCATAGCGTTATTTTTTTCCCCTATAATTTATGCTTATAAAATACTTACAAAAAACTAAAAGCTTTAAAAAGTTATAATTATTAATAAAGGTGTTGTTCAAATCCTGTTATCATTTTATGTATTTGTTTTATTTCACATACTTTTATGCAAATAAGTATAACTGTACCTTTCAAGCCATCAAAATATTATCTATGAATATACATTATTCCATCCTTAATAAAACTCTTCTCCTCCTTTTTTCTTCTCCTTTTCCTTATCAAGACATCAAAATATTATCTATGAATATACATTATTCCATCCTTAGAACTCTTCTCCTCCTTTTTTCTTCTCCTTTTCCTTATCAAGACATCAAAATATTATCTATGAATATACATTATTCCATCCTTAGAACTCTTCTCCTCCTTTTTTCTTCTCCTTTTCCTTATCAAGACATCAAAATATTATCTATGAATATACATTATTCCATCCTTAGAACTCTTCTCCTCCTTTTTTCTTCTCCTTTTCCTTATCAAGACACTGAATAACAAATTTAGCCACTCTATGTGATTAGATAGTACATTGTAACACAAGTTATTTTATATTCAGATATACAGGACGAAAGGTTAGACAAGTTACAGATGGATTACGAGGAGGAGCTTGCCATTATTCAGGAAGAGTTTGATTCAGAAAGAGCATTGATGTTAGAACAGAATGGAATAGAAATGAACGATATTGCTGATATTATGTTTGCCATGGATCAGAATTTCCAGGACCGTGAAAATGATGCTCGGGCAGATTATGAAAGTTTATGTGATGAAATAAAAAACAAGGTATGGCATAGAAATATTCATGTCTCAGGTTTATTCATCACCAAAATTCTTGGTTACCATATTCAATTATCAAAATCTCAAATAGAATAAAAATGAGACATCTTAACCAAAAGAGAAAGTTTATCAAACCTGAAAAAAATCAAATGCTCAACTATTATCAACAAACAGCAAGAATTGGAAAACAACTGATGGTACAGGCATTTTCTAAAGAAAAGTCTTGGTAAAACATGATTTTATTGCTTAACCTCCCACTTGTTTGACAAATTTTTACAAGACAACAATTGACAAATTCCTATCCAAATTATAATAATGTGTTATATAATTAAGTGCTTAATAAAATAAGCACATCTTTTACGATGGAAACGAGTCTGGTGACATACTATTTTTAACTCAAATTCTTATAGAGGCCATTGCATAGTATATGTATGCAAAATTTAAGAAGAATTCAACGGTGAAAAAAAAATTGTTATTACTGTAGGGATTCACCTTAATAGTTAAATCTGTATATTTTAGGATATGGAAGAAAAGCATGGTATTCGGATGACCCTGTTAGATAAGATTGATTCTCTGTGGAAACAGTTTGATCAGGCTTTAAAAGCTTATTTAAGCTCAACACAAAGTAGGAAGAATGAATTTGAAGATTATAAACGTAGAGATGACCATGCTGCCCAAGAAATAGACTCACAGATGAGAAGAATAAACAAATTATGGGTAAGATTTATTTATATGTCCTTAGTATGAACAATTTTAATGGTGGTAATGAGATGAGATAAGATCATTTAATAGGGATTTAAAAACATGTAACCCTTTTAGAAGAAAACACTTGAAAGTTGCAGTTAAAAACAGTTAATACATAAATTATTTTTGAAACAAATTAAACTTGTACGTCATATCGAAAGTTGGAATGTACATCTGTAAGGACCTAAAAAAAAGAGAATGATAATATATATATTCTATTTTCAGGACAATATCTCACAATTAAAAAGTAAAATGGCTGCAAATGCAAAAGAATGCGAAGAACGAAACAAACAGCTTAAGGAGGTGAGTCTGTCATTGTCATCAAAGGGAGCTAACTCTTGAATTTCATATAAAATCAATAAACAGTCAATTTTAAACCCTCCTACAAGACCAGCTGTATTAAGCTATAAACTACTGCATGCAACAACTACATAAACTCCAAGCAATGTCAAATAGTATTTACATTAATAATTCTTATGGCTAAAGTGATTGTTACATGATTATAATGGTGGTTGTATAAAATAAAATATTATCTTATAGGAAAGAGAGAAGATGTTGGCACATTTCCAAGACTTAAAAGCACAGATGAATAGATTAAGGGAAAGAGAGAGAGACAAGCTTACAAAAATGACTTTAGAAAGTAATGGTGCAATGAAAGAATTAAAAAGACAAAATGAGAAGGTACGTAAATAATCAAGGAAGATGTTTACAATAAAAGAAAATGTAATAATGCACTTAAACACAAGTCAATAGACCACTATCGAGTTCATCCGTCACCGGAAAAAACTCGTCAATTATACGCACCTTTATGACGTCATTTACCAGATAGAGGGGCTCGCCTGTATCCCTGCATCGTGATTAGTGATTGTCATTGTGCAGGATAAACTAGAAAGAATGGTTGTCCTGTAGGTACTTAATGACAATTCCCTAATGACAGCAGTGCTGATTGTCAATTTTGAGAATTCAATTTGCCGAATAATTCATACAATATAGAATTATAGTTTTTTAACCACTCGCTCAACATTGGAATGAAAGTGACGATGCCCCATAACGCACAAATGACGTTCACTAAAACCAAAGTTTTTGACGGAAATGCATCGAACTCAAAAGTTGTCTATTTGAAAACAAAATATAATGGCAATCAGACAACAGAGAATTGTACTCAAGTACTGTTGAAGTATGGCAATCAGACAACAGAGAATTGTACCCAAGTACTGTTGAAGTATGGCAATCAGACAACAGAGAATTGTACCCAAGTACTGTTGAAGTATGGCAATCAGACAACAGAGAATTGTACCCAAGTACTGTTGAAGTATGGCAATCAGACAACAGAGAATTGTACCCAAGTACTGTTGAAGTATGGCAATCAGACAACAGAGAATTGTACCCAAGTACTGTTGAAGTATGGCAATCAGACAACAGAGAATTGTACCCAAGTACTGTTGAAGTATGGCAATCAGACAACAGAGAATTGTACCCAAGTACTGTTGAAGTATGGCAATCAGACAACAGAGAATTGTACCCAAGTACTGTTGAAGTATGGCAATCAGACAACAGAGAATTGTACCCAAGTACTGTTGAAGTATGGCAATCAGACAACAGAGAATTGTACCCAAGTACTGTTGAAGTATGGCAATCAGACAACAGAGAATTTTACCCAAGTACTGTTGAAGTATGGCAATCAGACAACAGAGAATTGTACCCAAGTACTGTTGAAGTATGGCAATCAGACAACAGAGAATTTTACCCAAGTACTGTTGAAGTATGGCAATCACACAACAGAGAATTTTACCCAAGTACTGTTGAAGTATGACAATCAGACAACAGAGAATTGTACCCAAGTACTGTTGAAGTATGCCAACTTCTCTATAATCAGTTGCTATTTTATATTTATCATAAAGATATTTTAAGTGCCATAAATTTTAAAAGACTAGGTACCATCAGAATCTCCCAAATTATTTTGACCAGAGATATTCAAAGAGCTTGATTTCATATTGTTTGATACCTTCTATATTATAAATTTACAGGCCTCATCTTATGATGACCTGATTGGTTATATATAAAAAAGAAGATGTGGTGTGATTGCCAATGAGACAACTGTCCACAAGAGACCAAAATGACACATACATTAACAACTATAGGTCACTGTATGGCCTTCAACAATGAGCAAAGCCCATACCACATAGTCAGCTATAAATAGCCCCGATATATATGACAATGTAAAACAATTCAAACGAGAAAACTAACGGCCTTATTTATATAAAAAAATGAACGACAAGTTTATTTAATTTATTCACATATTTGTTTCTATATAAACATACTAGAACACACCCGTGATATCGCGGGTCCGTGACTGAATTAAAGTATATAACTTTGCGCAAGCCTTATTTTAATATTAGTATTGTTATCTGACAAAGTCATGCCAATTATAAGATACACAGTTTTCTCTGTTTTCAAATCTTTCTGTTTGAACCCGTCGAACTGGAACTTATCAATAATTGGTAATATTAATTATTTGGAAAACAAAAGGTCCTGGAATGGAGTATTTTTTAATCAACAGCATTGTCCTATATTAGTTATAAATAAAGTTGAATTCTTTGATTCGCTGTTTTACGTCATGCCCGCTAACAAATTGAAAACTGTACCTATACGCCTTATTTTTAGTCCAGATGTTTAGTATTCGTATTGTTATCTTAGAAAGTCTTACTGATTAAAATACTACAATTTAGTAGTGTCAATCCTGTGATTATGACCCGTGTATATCGCCTGTCAGATGCGGAACGTACAGATAAGGTAATAGGTAACAGGTGAATATACTATTGGTATCGGTATCGTACTCGACCCGGAACTTCTTAATTATTGGCAATATTAATTACGTGGAAAACAAAAGGGCCTGGAGTGGTGTAATTTTTAATCTACACCTTTGTACTATATTAGTTATATATAAAGTTGAATTCTTTGATTAGTCGTTTTTACGTGATGACGGCTGACAAATTGGACCTCGTAATTTTAGTATTATAGATGTATGATTGCCAATGAGACAACCCTCCACCAGAGACCAAATGACATAAAAGTTAACAACTATAGGTCACTGGACGACCTTAAACAGTGAGGACCCCATAACAGCTAGATAGTCAAAATACTTTGTTTATTGTACCCATACCAGATAGTCAAAATACTTTGTTTATTGTACCCATACCAGATCGTCAAAATACTTTGTTTATTATACCCATACCAGATAGTCAAAATACTTTGTTTATTATACCCATACCAGGTAGTCAAAATACTTTGTTTATTATACCCATACCAGATAGTCAAAATACTTTGTTTATTATACCCATACCAGATAGTCAAAATACTTTGTTTATTATACACACACCAGATAGTCAAAATACTCTGTTTATTTATTCAGTAAGTCATACTTTATTGTATTTTACAGGTAACGGTAATTTTGAAACTAGCAGAAATGTGTCGTAAGTTAGAGACAGAGGAGGAAAAAGTGCTACCATTTTATGCTTCATCCCTCACACAGGAGGAACAAGAAGATGTTCAGACAGCAATGTTAGAACCTGGTTATGAACCACTGGCTCAGGTACAATATATGTTTATTTTGGCAACAACAACAAAAAAAAGTTTTTTTTGCAAGTACATGTACTAAAAATAAAGAATTTTCTAATTCTTTCACCATTAAGTTTTTTTATACGACCGCAAAATTTGAAAAATTTTTCGTCGTATATTGCTATCACGTTGGCGTCGTCGTCGTCGTCCAGCGTCCGAATACTTTTAGTTTTCGCACTCTAACTTTAGTAAAAGTGAATGGAAATCTATGAAA
Organism: Mytilus edulis; assembly: GCF_963676685.1. Lineage (NCBI taxonomy): Eukaryota > Metazoa > Mollusca > Bivalvia > Mytilida > Mytilidae > Mytilus > Mytilus edulis. The sequence goes on from NC_092344.1 coordinate 124,278,974, forward strand.
TTTTAACACAAGGTTTATGACCACAAAAGGAAGGTTGGTATTGATTTTGGGAGTTTTGGTCCCAATATTTTAGGAATTAGGGGCCAAAAAGGGCCCAAATAAGCATTTTCTTGGTTTTCGCACTATAACTATAGTTTAAGTTAATAGAAATCTATGAAATTTTGACACAAGGTTTATGACCACAAAAGAACGGTTGGGATTGATTTTGGGAGTTTAGGTTTCAACAGTTTAGGAATTAGGGGCCAAAAAAGGGCCCAAATAAGCATTATTCTTGGTTTTCGCACAATAACTTTAGTTTAAGTAAATAGAAATCAATGAAATTTAAACACAATGTTAATGACTACAAAAGGAAGGTTGGTATTGATTTTGGGAGTTTAGGTCCCAACAGTTTAGGAATTAGGGGCCAAAAAGGGACCCAAATAAGCATTTTTCTTGGTTTTCGCACCATAACGTTAGTATAAGTAAATAGATATCTATGATATTTAAACACAAGGTTTATGACCATAAAAGGAAGGTTGGTATTGATTTTGGGAGTTTTGGTCCCAACAGAATAAGGGGCCCAAAGGGTCCAAAATTAAACTTTGTTTGATTTCATCAAAATTGAATAATTGGGGTTCTTTGATATGCCGAATCTAACTGTCATGACTGTGTATGTAGATTCTTAACTTTTGGTCCCGTTTTCAAATTGGTCTACATTAAGGTCCAAAGGGTCCAAAATTAAACTTAGTCTGATTTCAACAAAAATTGAAATCTTGGGGTTCTTTGATATGCTGAATCCAAAAATGTACTTAGATTTTTTATTATGGGCCCAGTTTTCAAGTTGGTCCAAATCAGGATCTAAAATTATTATATTAAGTGTTGTGCAATAGCAAGTCTTTTCAATTGCACAGTATTGTGAAATAGCAAATTTTTTTTTAATTAGAGTTATCTTTCTTTGTCCAATCGACTTCAAACTTAGTACACATGTCCCCTATGATATGATCTTTCTAATTTTAATGCCAAATTAGAGTTTTTACCCCAATTTCACGGTCCACTGAACATGGAAAATGATAGTGCGAGTGGGGCATTCGTGTACTGAGGACACATTCTTGTTTTGAGAGGATTAATATTCAACAGCATAGTGAATTGCTCTAAGAGAAAACAAAAATTTTAAGTTCATTAGAACACATTCATTCTGTGTCAGAAACCTATGCTGTGTCAACTATTTAATCACAATCCAAATTTAGAGCTGAATCCAGCTTGAATGTTGTGTCCACACTTGCCCCAACCGTTCAGGGTTCAACCTCTGCGGTCGTATAAAGCTACGCCCTGCGGAGCATCTGGTTTATGCATGTTTAAAATATTGTCACGGTCACACTATTAGGATATTAAACATGAACATCAAGTATTTTCTTATTTCAGACAATGCATGAATACTCCTCATTAGAGAATTTCTGGAAGAGATTCAACAAAGTGTTTTTAGATAAGTTAGCTCTAGATAAAGAGAAAATGGGACTAGTTCAAGAAAACCAGCAGTTACGAACCTTACTCAAACAGTACCTGGATGGAATCTCTGTCAACGATGAAATCATCAGCCAAGTCAATCCATTATTTATTGTTAATAATAAAACAAATGTCAAGTAAGTAATTAGAAGCTTAGATATACCCTTTTAGTCATACAACTTTCTCAGTAGTCAAGAGTAAATATTTTGTGCTTGAAACACCAAATCCAGTATTTGATTGTTTGAGTCTAAGTATGATATCAAAGTTTTAAGCCTTAAAACCCTGGAACCCTTGGTACAATCAACCAAGTTAATTCATTATTTTATTTTATTGCTAAACTCTATGTTTTTTGGTGGCAGGTTGTTATAGTTGTCTCATTGGCATTCATAGTATATCTTTTATATGGATCTATTAAGAAATTTTATTTGCTGAGACTAAATACCAATGTTAATGTAATTTGTTATATTGCATAATATATTTTTTTAATCATATATATATACAACTCGTCTAAACATCAACCCAACAATGTTAGATCTGTAATTCTTCCCTCGCCGGGATTCGAACCCATGCTACTGTGATATCGTGACACCAAATCGCCTGCACTGCAGCCATCCCGCTAGACCACACGACCACCTGGGCTCTCATAAAAGAGCTTTCGCTGGCCGTGTGTTACCTTTCTTCGTCAGTTTTAATCTAGCGGCGTACTACAGTACATGATATATAAGGCATGAAGATGTTATTGTTACAGATCAGCTAAATTATCTATAGTAAAGGATCCTACAAATTAATGTAATATACAGTCACAGAAAATAATTATATTTATAAGTACGTCTGAGTCAGTGACAACTCTACAACAGATGTATCCATCGGATCGCCATCAATGATGGTGATACATAGCTGTGTACATAATGTATATACAACTCGTCTAAACATCAACCCAACAATGTTAGATCTGTAAATTTGCTTTCGCAAATTTTTGGTTCTTCCCTCGCTGGGATTCGAACCCATGCTACTGTGATATTGTGACACCAAATCGCCTGCACTGCAGCCGTCCCGCTAGACCACACGACCACCTGGGCTCTCATAAAAGAGCTTTCGCTGGCCGTGTGTTACCTTTCTTCGTCAGTTTTAATCTAGCAGCGTACTACAGTACATGATATATAAGGCATGAAGATGTTATTGTTACAGATCAGCTAAATTATCTATAGTAAAGGATCCTACAAATTAATGTAATATACAGTCACAGAAAATAATTATATTTATAAGTACGTCTGAGTCAGTGACAACTCTACAACAGATGTATCCATCGGATCGCCATCAATGATGGTGATACATGGCTGTGTACATAATGTATATACAACTCGTCTAAACATCAACCCAACAATGTACGTTCTGTAAATTTGCTTTCGCAAATTTTTGGTTCTTCCTTCGCTGGGATTCGAACCCATGCTACTGTGATATCGTGACACCAAATCGCCTGCACTGCAGCCGTCCCGCTAGACCACACGACCACCTGGGCTCTCATAAAAGAGCTTTCGCTGGCCGTGTGTTACCTTTCTTCGTCAGTTTTAATCTAGCGGCGTACTACAGTACATGATATATAAGGCATGAAGATGTTATTGTTACAGATCAGCTAAATTATCTATAGTAAAGGATCCTACAAATTAATGTAATATACAGTCACAGAAAATAATTATATTTATAAGTACGTCTGAGTCAGTGACAACTCTACAACAGATGTATCCATCGGATCGCCATCAATGATGGTGAAACATGGCTGTGTACATAATGTATATACAACTCGTCTAAACATCAACCCAACAATGTTAGATCTGTAAATTTGCTTTCGCAAATTTTTGGTTCTTCCCTCGCCAGGATTCGAACCCATGCTACTGTGATATCGTGACGCCAAATCGCCTGCACTGCAGCCGTCCCGCTAGACCACACGACCACCTGGGCTCTCATAAAAGAGCTTTCGCTGGCCGTGTGTTACCTTTCTTCGTCAGTTTTAATCTAGCGGCGTACTACAGTACATGATATATAATATATAAATTTTATTCAACATATTTGTTTGAATTAGATGTTTTCCATATATTAAATTGTGACACTTTCCACATGCTATGCCAATTCATATTTATTTTTTACTAGTCCCCAATACAGGTCCTGGATAATTACTATAGACTACCTTTGTTTTCACCATGATATGTCAATGTACATGTATTTGTCTCTCTTTCAGTTTAGTATAAAAATAATTTAGATATTGAAAAAGCCAAATTTTTTATGAAAGAAGTTCTCTGATATAAAACTTAGTTTTTGTTTGTTTCAGGTTAAATGTCCCAGTAACAGATCCTCGTGTACAGAGACCAGTGGCACATACAATTGTGGAGGCGGCACATGTGGTCAAGCATGTTCTACCATTGAAATAAAGTTTTTTTTGGACAATTTGCACATTCATGCACTTTAAACTGAATTCGTTTAAAGGAAATGTAAAGTTACAAAAGACCAGAACAAAAAAGTTAAATTTCCTTTACTTTCCTGAAATATTTAATAATAAAATTGACATTTAAGAAAATAGACTGTCACTCTATAAATTGATTTTGATTATTAAGAAAATCACTTTGTTTAAGTATTAGAAAATGATACAAAACAGAACATCGATGTTGTGAAGTTTTACAATTTTTCAGAAGAATTTTATAACAATATTGATTGCTTTCAAGGGCATTATGAGAGTTTCAAAAACTCTATTACTAACAATAACTAATACAGAATATGTACCCTTCCTGAACCAGCATCAAGGGGAAAGTACTAAAATCTTTACACAAAACTATTGTTTTACTGCACTGTGATATTATTCAAGGATTTTCTTGAAACAAATTTTGTAAATATTGTGTTGTATATATGTAATAAATTATAGCACTATGTGAAAGATTTGTTGATAGATTACAGTTCGAAGTGAATTTGAGAAAATATTGAATCTGTGTGGATGAACATGATTAAGTGGTATAATTTGTTTGATACTGTAAGTTTTTGATTATTTCATTTTTCAACCCCAAAAATTTTGTCATATATTGGTATCACATTGTCGGTGTTTTTGTCAACAGTGTCGTCCGAAGACAGAAGGTTACCGGATAATAACTTTGGTATAAGTTAATAGAAATCAATAAAATTTTAACAAAAAGTTTATAACTACTAAAGGCAGGTTGGGAGTGATTTTGGGGGTTATGGTCCAAAATGTGAAGAATTAGGGACCAAAAAAGGTGCACAAATAAGCATTTTTGTAGTTTCCAGACAATAACTTGTGTTAAAGTGTATGAATCTCTCTGAAATTATACCACAAGTTTCCAGACTACAAAGGTATGGTTAGGATTGACTTTGGGTGGTTATGGCTCAAACCCTTTAGGAATTAGGGGAAAAACAAGGGTTTTTCTGGTTAAAGGACAATTGAGACAATTTAAAAGCAGTGTAAGGGAGGTAATTCAAATATATTTAAAGAACAATGTTTGATTACCTCCCTTACACTTAATAAAGCAGTCTATATTTCTAAACCTATATCATGTCCAACTCACTGTGCAGAACTTACTTACCTTTCCTCTGACTCGTCATTTATTTTTTTGGAGTCATTACATGCATGAAATGTTTTTACTAGATGACAAGGAACCCAAATGTAATTAAACACCTGAATTGGGTAAAATTATTAGGCAAAGAACCTATGAGCACCATATTAAAAAAGATAAAAAAAAAAATGAATGGTTATTAATCTTTAGCACATACTTACAACTACACGTCCAATCAAATTGCTTGAATTTGCTTTCTAATTTTCGTAGTACATACCTTTTTCGTGTACTAAGTAACAACGCATAAATGACCACAAAGGTAAGATTTCATGGTATTGAAATCAAGAATCTAAAACAAAAATTCCCACTGGCTATTTTGAAATGAAATGCTGTGTTTCAAATTATAATTAAAAAGTTTGTAATTAGTATTTGCACATTGATTTTTAAATATCCTACTATTTAATCTTTGGATCTAACCATTTTTATAACAATTGCATGTTTCTTTCATTTACATAACGAGTATTTATATCTTGTTAAAGTACAACATAATCTTAAAATTGTAATCAATGAGTTTACATGCAATTACTAAATACACAAAAAAAGTGTGTTCTATGAAACCTTGGGAAGGTAGATTAAGGTAATTTAATCTTTTGTCATGAATTGATTGATTATTTGTTTCTTAATGTCCAGTGGCAAATAATTCATGCATATGGTATACATCAATGGCACATCAACCAAACAACAGATCTAATGAATATATCAATGTAACAACAACCTAACGACACATGTGGGGTATACATTAATGGGACAGTAACCCAACGACACATGTGGGGTATACATTAATGGGACAGTAACCCAACGACACATGTGGGGTATACATTAATGGGGCAGCAACCCAACGACACATGTGGGGTATACATTAATGGGACAGTAACCCAACAACAGATCTAATTAATATATCAATGTAACAACAACCCAACGACACATGTGGGGTATACATTAATGGGACAGTAACCCAACGACAGATCTAATTAATATATCAAAGTAACAACAACCCAACGACACATGTGGGGTATACATTAATGGGACAGTAACCCAACAACAGATCTAATTAATATATCAATGTAACAACAACCCAACGACACATGTGGGGTATACATTAATGGGACAGTAACCCAACAACACATGTGGGGTATACATTAATGGGACAGTAACCCAACGACACATGTGGGGTATACATTAATGGGACAGTAACCCAACGACACATGTGGGGTATACATTAATGGGACAGTAACCAAACAACAGATCTAATTAATATATCAATGTAACAACAACCCAACGACACATGTGGGGTATACATTAATGGGACAGTAACCCAACGACAGATCTAGTTAATATATCAAAGTAACAACAACCCAACGACACATGTGGGGTATATATTAATGGGGCAGCAAACCCAAACGACACATGTGGGGTATACATTTATGGGGCAGCAACCCAAAGACACATGTGGGGTATACATAAATGGGACATCAACCAAACAACAGATCTAATGAATATATCAATGTAACAACAACCCAACGACACATGTGGGGTATACATTAATGGGACAGTAACCCAACAACACATGTGGGGTATACATTAATGGGACAGTAACCAAACGACAGATCTAATGAATATATCAATGTAACAACAACCTAACGACACATGTGGGGTATACATTAATGGGACAGTAACCCAACGACACATGTGGGGTATACATTAATGGGACAGTAACCCAACGACACATGTGGGGTATACATTAATGGGACAGTAACCCAACGACACATGTGGGGTATACATTAATGGGACAGTAACCCAACAACAGATCTAATTAATATATCAATGTAACAACAACCCAACGACACATGTGGGGTATACATTAATGGGACAGTAACCCAACGACAGATCTAATTAATATATCAAAGTAACAACAACCCAACGACACATGTGGGGTATACATTAATGGGACAGTAACCCAACAACAGATCTAATTAATATATCAATGTAACAACAACCCAACGACACATGTGGTGTATACATTAATGGGACAGTAACCCAACAACACATGTGGGGTATACATTAATGGGACAGTAACCCAACGACACATGTGGGGTATACATTAATGGGACAGTAACCCAACGACACATGTGGGGTATACATTAATGGGACAGTAACCAAACAACAGATCTAATTAATATATCAATGTAACAACAACCCAACGACACATGTGGGGTATACATTAATGGGATAGTAACCCAACGACAGATCTAGTTAATATATCAAAGTAACAACAACCCAACGACACATGTGGGGTATACATTAATGGGACAGTAACCCAACAACAGATCTAATTAATATATCAATGTCACAACAACCCAACGACACATGTGGGGTATACATTAATGGGACAGTAACCCAACAACACATGTGGGGTATACATTAATGGGACAGTAACCCAACAACAGATCTAATGAATATATCAAAGTAAGAACAACCAAACGACACATGTGGGGTATACATTAATGGGGCAGTAACCCAACAAAACATGTGGGGTATACATTAATGGGACAGTAACCCAATAAAACATGTGGGGTATACATTAATTGGACAGTAACCCAACACCACATGTGGGGTATACATTAATGGGACAGAAACCCAACGACACATGTGGGATATACATTAATGGGACAGTAACCCAACAAAACATGTGGGGTATACATTAATGGGACAGTAACCCAACAACAGATCTAATTAATATATCAAAGTAAGAACAACCCAACGACACATGTGGGGTATACATTAATGGGACAGTAACCCAACAACAGATCTAATTAATATATCAATGTAACAACAACCCAACGACACATGTGGGGTATACATTTATGGGACAGTAACCCAACAAAACATGTGGGGTATACATTAATGGGACAGTAACCCAACAACAGATCTAATTAATATATCAAAGTAAGAACAACTCAACGACACATGTGGGGTATACATTTATGGGACAGTAACTCAACAAAACATATGGGGTATACATTAATGGGACAGTAACCCAACGACACATGTGGGGTATACATTAATGGGACAGTAACCCAACAACAGATCTAATGAATATATCAAAGTCAGAACAACCTAACAACACATGTGGGGTATACATTTATGGGATAGTAACCCAACAACAGATCTAATTAATATATCAATGTAACAACAACCCAACGACACATGTGGGGCATACATTAATGGGACAGTAACCCAACAACACATGTGGGGTAAACATTAATGGGACAGTAACCCAACAACAGATCTAATGAATATATCAAAGTAAGAACAACCCAACGACACATGTGGGGTATACATTAATGGGACAGTAACCCAACAACACATGTGGGGTATACATTAATGGGACAGTAACCCAACGACACCTGTGGGGTATACATTAATGGGACAGTAACCCAACAAAACATATGGGGTATACATTAATGGGACAATAACCCAACACCACATGTGGGGTATACATTAATGGGACAGTAACCCAACGACACATGTAGGGTATACATAAATGGGACAGTAACCCAACAAAACATGTGGGGTATACATTAATGGGACAGTAACCCAACAACAGATCTAATTAATATATCAATGTAACAACAACCCAACGACACATGTGGGGTATACATTAATGGGACAGTAACCCAACAACAGATCTAATGAATATATCAATGTAAGAACAACTCAACGACACATGTGGGGTATACATTAATGGGACAGAAACCCAACGACACATGTGGGGTATACATTAATGGGACAGTAACCCAACGACACATGTGGGGTATACATTAATGGGACAGTAACCCAACAACAGATCTAATTAATATATCAAAGTAAGAACAACCCAACGACACATGTGGGGTATACATTAATGGGACAGTAACCCAACAACAGATCTAATTAATATATCAATGTAACAACAACCCAACGACACATGTGGGGTATACATTTATGGGACAGTAACTCAACAACACATGTGGGGTATAGGGTATACATTAATGGGACAGTAACCCAACGACACATGTGGGGTATACATTAATGGGACAGTAACCCAACAACAGATCTAATGAATATATCAAAGTAAGAACAACCCAACAACACATGTGGGGTATACATTAATGGGATAGTAACCCAACAACAGATCTAATTAATATATCAATGTAACAACAACCCAACGACACATGTGGGGTATACATTAATGGGACAGTAGCCCAACAACACATGTGGGGTATACATTAATGGGACAGTAACCCAACAACAGATCTAATGAATATATCAAAGTAAGAACAACCCAACGACACATGTGGGGTATACATTAATGGGACAGTAACCCAACAACACATGTGGGGTATACATTAATTGGACAGTAACCCAACGACACCTGTGGGGTATACATTAATGGGACAGTAACCCAACAAAACATGTGGGGTATACATTAATGGGACAGTAACCCAACAACACATGTGGGGTATACATTAATGGGACAGTAACCCAACGACACATGTGGGGTATACATAAATGGGACAGTAACCCAACAAAACATGTGGGGTATACATTAATGAGACAGTAACCCAACAACAGATCTAATTAATATATCAATGTAACAACAACCCAACGACACATGTGGGGTATACATTAATGGGACAGTAACCCAACAACAGATCTAATGAATATATCAATGTAAGAACAACTCAACGACACATGTGGGGTATACATTAATGGGACAGTAACCCAACGACACATGTGGGGTATACATTAATGGGACAGTAACCCAACGTCAGATCTAATGAATATATAAAAGTAAGAACAACCCAACGACACATGTGGGGTATACATTAATGGGACAGTAACCCAACAATACATGTGGGGTATACATTAATGGGACAGTAACCAAACAACACATGTGGGGTATACATTAATGAGACAGTAACCCAACGACACATGTGGGGTATACATTAATGGGACAGTAACCCAACAAAACATGTGGGGTATACATTAATGGGACAGTAACCCAACAACAGATCTAATTAATATATCAATGTAACAACAACCCAACGACACATGTGGGGTATACATTAATGGGACAGTAACCCAACGACACATGTGGGGTATACATTAATGGGACAGTAACCCAACAACAGATCTAATTAATATATCAATGTAACAACAACCCAACGACACATGTGGGGTATACATTATTGAAACAGTAACCCAACGACACATGTGGGGTATACATTAATGGGACAATAACCCAACAACAGATCTAATTAATATATCAATGTAACAACAACCCAACGACACATGTGGGGTATACATTAATGGGACAGTAACCCAACGACAGATCTAATGAATATATCAAAGTAACAACAACCCAACGACACATGTGGGGTATACATTAATAGGACAGTAACCCAACAAAACATGTGGGGTATACATTAATGGGACAGTAACCCAACAAAACATGTGGGGTATACATTAATGGGACAGTAACCCAACAACACATTTGGGGTACACATTAATGGGACAGTAACCCAACGACAGATCTAATGAATACATGTATATCAAAGTAACAACAACCCAACGACACATGTGGGGTATACATTAATGGGACAGTAACCCAACGACAGATCTAATGAATATATCAATGTAAGAACAACACAACGACACATGTGGGGTATACATTAATGGGACAGGAACCCAACGACACATGTGGGGTATACATTAATGGGACAGTAACCCAACAACAGATCTAATTAATATATCAATGTAACAACAACCCAACGACACATGTGGGGTATACATTAATGGGACAGTAACCCAACAACACATGTGGGGTATACATTAATTGGACAGTAACCCAACAACAGATCTAATGAATATATCAAAGTAACAACAACCCAACGACACATGTGGGGTATACATTAATGGGACAGTAACCCAACGACAGATCTAATTAATATATCAATGTAAGAACAACCCAACGACACATGTGGGGTATACATTAATGGGACAGTAACCCAACGACACATGTGGGGTATAGGGTATACATTAATGGGACAGTAACCCAACGACACATGTGGGGCATTGCCAAGAATCTGTCCGGTTTAAGGGAGATAACTCAATTTGATAACAATTATTTGTATCGACAAGGACGATAATACATCCTCGCTCCACATGGGGTTACTAGATAATTTGACAATTGCGATAAGACGCACATTTAAGGGGTTGAACACCCGCTGGTCTGTAAGATAACTTCAGTGAAAACCAATACCAGATGTTATCGCTAAAATAATTTTGATTCATGTTTTCTAATTTTTGGTTCAATTTGTAAAATTAATTGAAGGCCGGAGTTCCGATCTTTGTTGAAACCGGGGACTACTGAATTAGTTTCTTAGTCCTAGTTGAAACATTAAAACGGCGCAAGATGTTTGACCCAAATTGGTAAATGAAAAATGCATATAAATAAATTATATTTTTTTTATTCAAAATGGATTGATCATCAAACTGACTGAAATGTATTTGAAATTTTAGTTCAAGTAACACAATTGGCCGAAATGTCGTTGTCTTACGAGTCTTTTTTTTTTATGTGTATATATATAACAGGTACCTTGAGAATTCGGTTCATTGACAGTTAATAATGATTAAATGTACACTCACTTTGAGCATGGAAGTAATATTACTTCTATGCTTTGAGTGAGGATAACAGCACAATTCCGCGAGTTCTGATTTGTTTTTCGTAAATTCTTTTGTTATAAATGAGGCCGTTAGTTTTCTCAATTAAATAATTCCATATTTTTTTTAATGTTGGGGCCTTTTATATCAGACCAGAGACATATAGTACAATATTATATGTCTCTGATCAGACTATACGTACGGTATGTTTTTTCCTCAATGTTGAAGACCGTACGTTTGTCTATAATAGTTGGATACGACCACCTATACCAAGTCAGGAATATGACAGTTGTTACATGTATCCATTTGTTTGATGTGTTTTATCATTTGATATTGCCATTTGATTACGGACTTTTCGTTTTGAATTTTCCTCGGAGTTCAGCATTTTTGTGATTTTACTTTTTTTGTTTGAACTTTGGTGGACAGTTGTCTTATTGGCAATCGTATCACATTTTTTTTGTTTTCATATGTATGTTCGATGTGTACTGGTAGATAACTTATCTTCAAATCGGTACTTTAGATCTTTTGTATTCTGTAGATAAGTTTCATGCCCAATGTACAGGGAAGCATTTTCCTACTAATTTTAAGAGTTTGGTCTTGTGTTGTGCTTTTATACCACAGATAAATTTGAGCACTCACAAACATTTTTAACCCCGCCGAATGCCACGGTTTCTAGTTTTGTTTTATAAAGTCAGGAACAAATTATTTGTTATTATGAGGTTGTCGTTTCTTGTTATCCACAAGAGAAAATATGACACAGAAATTTTTGTTAGTCTTATGTGTGTGTGTGGTTTTTTTCAATTTTTTTTATATGTTACGGAGTTTTGTGTGACGTTCTTTTCGCTAAATTATATATAGTTATAACATTATTGTATTGAATACCCCCCCCCCCCCCCCTCCTTTTGCGTTAAAGACCCATTGGTGACTATGGGTTGTTTTCTGCTCTTTTGTCGGGTTGTTGCCTCTTTTTATAAATCATTTCCTGTTTCCATTTTCAATTCTATTGAAGTTATAAAGCTACTATACGATATGGGTTAAGATAATTGATAAAAGCCATACAGTAACTTATACGGTTGCACGAAGATAGTGAGAAAGCATCATTTCAAAAGCAGATTCTACATTTTGTTTGTATCTACGTTATGACAATTAACACACTTAAATCATGTCTGAAAATAAAATCTCGGAAATGTCATATTTGTTGACCCTTTCCTGTTTTTAATAAAATAATACAAGATTCCAGCATCGTTTCCACCATATATCCACCTTGAGTATCCACAGGTATATAGCGTTAATTGTCATACAAGTACCTGTTCAAAGCTAACAATCTTTATCGTTTTGTGAAGAAATTATTGACTTTTTATTTAAAATTGTTTCGGTTCAATGATATTTTAATTCAGTTGAAGAGCTTGGGATAAAATAAAATGACAAGGCAATTCTATAAACAGCAGTTTATTTTCATTTTATACAAGAATACTGTTGTATTTAGATATATATGTTAGTTTCGATTATTTTAGTCATCAACAAGTTTCCTTTTGACGGCGAATGTAAATTTATATCATCATAATATGGTAAAACGTGTCTTAAAAGGGGTTAACTTTCTAATGTATTGTGCGCACACATTATTCGTATATTTAGTTTTAAGAAATTAATAACAGAAACTTGGTTTTGAAGAACAATCTATTATCTGATTTTAACTTGCCGTATCAAGTGGTCGAATTCAGTGGTGTATTATATATGCTGTTTTATGCATGCACTGGTAAAGTGCGACGAAATGGAATTGTTCTCCTTTATGATTGTGTATTCAAATCGTGAGAAAATAGCCTTAAAAAGGTTATACAAGTATTGTTACGAAAAAGAGTCAAAAGGACCAGTTAAAATGCAACTAGTCACTGGGGGAGTTGTCTCATTGACAATCTGCCATCATACAGCTACTGCTGAACTCTTTTTTTTTTTTACCAAATATGAATAGAAACTATTTAATCCTATTAATTACAAAAAAATGTGATTGTGTATTGATAAAACACTCAGTTGAACGTGCATAAATCTATTTAATACAATACGTTAACTTTTATATTACGATTGCATATTCTCATACTTTATTTAATATCGGTTATAAGCACGTGATAACAAACACAAACAAAAACTTTTAATATATAATTAACTTCAATAATAAAAACGTGAATTTCATATTATTTATTGTTTTTTAATTCCTTCAGCCCTAAACCAAGTTAATACAAAACGTCGTTTACACTATATCACATGAATTATTATGTCTCAGCATGACTGTATAAACAAGATTGTGTAACAGGCTACTATCTGTTTACACAAACAATGTATCCTGTTGTCAAATAGAAATTGATAGAATAAAAACTTAAAATCGCCTACTTTTAAATCAAATTTGGTGCAAGGAGACAATAACCAATTTAAAAATAAACTACACCACATTAAACTATAACTTTTCATCTTTCTCTTGGTCACAACAGCCAAGGAATGTCATCAGTAAAAGTATTTTATTTATTTTTTCAAAGCTGACCACTTTCCCTAAAAATGGCATTTTCTGTAAGAATAACGGCAAATGTAAGCAATTTGACATCACTGTATGAAAAATCTAAATTTGTTGCATCAAGTTTAAACATTATTTTTAAATAATTTATATCATTAAAAAGAAGACACATTAAGGATTCTGGTGATCACAACAGCTAAGAAAACAACCGGGAAGAAAATTTACTATCGTCTTATAAAGATTATTTTCCATATAACTTCTATATAACGATTATCTCCATGTAGGGTATCTGAATTCACGCATGCGCAATGTCGACCGGACTGATTCTTGACAATGGTATACATTAATGGGACAGTAACCCAACAACAGATCTAATTAATATATCAATGTAAGAACAACCCAACGACACATGTGGGGTATTCATTAATGGGACAGTAACCCAACAAAACATGTGGGGTATACATTAATGGGACAGTAACCCAACAACACATGTGGGGTATACATTAATGGGACAGTAACCCAACGACACATGTGGGGTATACATTAATGGGACAGTAACCCAACAACAGATCTAATGAATATATCAATGGAAGAACAACCCAACGACACATGTGGGGTATGCATTAATATATAAAATATATATTTGTTTAGGGGCAAGTTGAAGGCCGCCTCCGGGTGCGGGAATTTCTCGCTACATTGAAGACCTGTTGGTGACCTTCTGCTGTTGTTTTTTTCTAAGGTCGGGTTGTTGTCTCTTTGGCACATTTCCCATTTCCATTCTCAATTTTATTAATGGGACAGTAACCCAACAACAGATCTAATGAATATATCAAGGTAAGAACAACCCAACGACACATGTGGGGTATACATTAATGGGGAAGCAACCCAACGACAGATCTAAGGAATATATCAATGTAACAACTACCTAACGACACATGTGGGGTATACATTAATGGGGTAGCAACCCAACGACAGATCTAATGAATATATCAATGTAAGAACAACCCAACGACACATGTGGGGTATACATTAATGGGACAGTAACCCAACGACAGATCTAATGAATATATCAATGTAAGAACAACCCAATGACATGTGGGGCATACTTTAATGGGACAGTAACCCAACGACACATGTGGGGTATACATTAATGGGACAGTAACCCAAGGACACATGTGGGGTATGCATTAATGGGACAGGAACCCAACGACACATGTGGGGTATACATTAATGGGACAGTTACCCAAGAACAGATGTGGGGTATATATAAATGGGACAGCATTCAAATGACGTGCAAGGCATTCATTAATTGGACAGCAACACAACTACACATGTGAGCCAACATCAATAGGACAGGAACCCAAAGACACATGTTTGACAAACATCAATTGGCCAGTAACCCAACGACAGATCTAATAAATACATCAATGGTAAAACTGTTTACATACCAAAGACAGAAATTGGGTATACACCAATTGAACAGCAACCCTACGACATATGTTGGCAAACATCAATGGTATAGCAACTTAACGACACACGTGAGGTATACAGCAATGGGACAGCTAGCAAACAACAAATGTTTGGTATACATCAATAGGTCAGCGATCTAACAACACATGTTGTATTGACATCAAGGGGACAGCAAACCAAATGACAGATACACGGTAAGCATCAATTGGACAACAATACAACGACAGATCTGGGTATACATTAATTGGAAACACTTCCCGGTTGAATGGTTTTACACTAGTCATTTTTTGGGCCCTTTGTATCTTGATGTTGTGAACCATTTTGAAGACCGTATTTGGACCTATAATTGTTTACTTTTATAAATTGTGACTTGGATGGAAAGTTGTCTCATTGGCACATACCACATCTTCTTACATCTATCTAACATTGATATAAAAGTCATCTAAGTATCGATAAAAACAATTTCCAAAGATCGTCTAACAGTGATACAATAATTTGATTCAAAGGATCGTTAAGTTTACATGGATGATATATAACACGTGGATTAAATACGATCGGATCAAAAATATATGAATGGCCTCTGAAAGGACAGTTGTAAAGATGTAAAACCCATTTTGGGTTTAACAAATTTCTACGGAAAGTCTGTATAACTGTTTGAAGAATTGTGTTGTTATAAGAGCCCAACACAATCATCTTTTATTTTAAATTTCGGCAATGTTCTAAAATCAATTCAATATATAAATGTAGTTCCTTGACATGAACATGTACATACTTGTACTTGCCATAACTGTACGGTCGATTTCTATCCCAGTCGAAGCTCAATTATGAATCAATTATCTCATTGCCTTAAAAAATGAATATTCGAAATACATGATAAGCTTTATTTGTTTATTATAATGTATTCTGTTCTTTTCCCATGGCTTAAGTGCCATTTCGATAAATTAGATCAAAATAATTTACAGTTCAAAATGATTTATTCACACTGGTAGTATAATTTAGTTGGTGCCTTATTCAGTGGCGGATCCAGACTGACTTTTCATAAAAAGGGGGCTCCCGTCATGCTTCAGTGATTCCCTATATAATGAACAACCCCCCCCCCCCCCCCCCCCCCCCCCCAGGCCCCCTGGATCCGCCTGTAGTATTTCATGCATTTTAAATGTCATTACTACATATACTTTGTTGTAGTTAAAGTTAGTTTCCATGTAGTCGATAGTACTTAACGACGCTTTCAGAACTATTGCCAATTTGGCTATATCGTGATGGTTAGTTCACTGTTGTGGACGTCGGAGTGTCCTATCACTACTACAAGAAAGCAGGTGTACGTGGTATAATTGCCAATGAGACAACTCTCCACTAGCTAGAGATCAAATGACATAGAAATTAACAACTATATATATAAAAAAAAGAATATGTGGTATGATTGCCAACGAAACAACCCTCCACATGAGACCAAAATGACACACATTAACAACTTTAGGTCACCGCACATACCGCATAGCCAGCTATAAAAGGCCACGAAATGACAACGAAAAACAATTCAAACGAGAAAACTAACGGCTAATTTATGTACAAAAAAATAACGAAAAACAAATAGGAAGCACATAAACAAACGACAACCACTGAATTACAGTCTCCTGATTTGGGACACGCACATTCATAGAAAATGTGCGGGGTTAAACATGTAAGCGGAATCCCAACCCACCCCTAACCCGGGACAGTGGTATAACAGTGCAACATAAGAACGAACTATAAAAATCAGTTCAAAAAGGCTTAACTCATCAGATGGATAAAAATACAAGTGGACATGGACGGGAACTTGTACATCCCAACAACAAAAAGACACTAGGTACAGATCTGAGGGTACTCGCAGTTAACTGACAGCTAGTTCAAAGTCTCTTAAAAGTAAAACATCTAATAAAAAATCATGCATCTATATCAGACTAAATTATCGGTCCGTACGCATCCAACATCTAATGAATTTCGTGTAAAGACGTCATAAACAGCCAGAGAAAACATGACCTTGTGCAATGCCAAGATACAGGTATCGACAGATTGTAGATCCATGAATGTGTATATTTTATATAAATAACATACAAGTAATTATGGTGGCCGGATGCGGCCAAACGCAAAAAGGCGAAAAGGCGAAATGGCCGCATCCGGCCACCATAAGTAATATTTAGTTTGATTTTAATTAACTGATAACAAAATCAATATGTATACCAATACAAACATCTTATTACAGTGTTGAATTGGTAACCTTTTAGAATACGTTTTATTTACAGGATCGACAAGTTTACCAAGATCGTTTTTAAATTTTCGGGCAAGGTTAACAACATTTCCGTAAATATGAGGATGTGCTATCCCGTTAGAAATAAGTTTTCTACAGGTACAACTAAACTTCAAAACCAAATCTTTATATCTATGGAAACATTAAGTAAAGGTTTTAAGTAATTTGTGTTAACGAAATCCCTGGCCTAATAATTTACCAGTAATAAATAGATTACGATCATTAAAATAAATTGTAATAAAACGTCACAACAGACACGGCATAGCGAACGAGCATAAAATTACAATAACAAGTATGATATTCAAGGGGGCACAATTAATGCCCATAGGGATATCTACAACCTGTCGATAAACTTTGTTGCCGAAACGTACATGAATATTATCGAGGAGAAAATTTACAACTTCAATCATCTCATCACACCTCCAGTAAGTATATCGATCTAGCATATTTTCCTTTCTCATTTGAGAAGAAGGCTTTGAATGAGTTGCAGCAAATATATTTGCATTCATATTTAGTAAACTACCATTTATTTGAATAGGTTCACCGCATAGTTCACTGTACGGACTTCAACAATAAGCAAAGTCCATACCGCAGTAGTCAGCTAGTCTATAATTAAAAGGCCCCAAAATGACAAATGTAAAACAATTTCAACTATTGGCTAATTTATGTAAAAAAATAAACGAAAAACAAATATGTAACACAGCAACAATCGACAACCACTGAATTACAGACTCCTGACTTAGTACCACAGGTTCTTGTCTCAGAAAAAAATATCCTATATAGGCCTACCTGTTTGTAGTATTTCATGTAACCCGACTAAGAATAAATGTTCTTATCTTATCTTATCTACCTTAACATAACATATAGACAAGTACCATTATGAATGCTTGGGACAGGCACATACATGCAGAATGTGGCTGGCCGGGTTAAACATGCTGGTTAGCGGAATCCCATGATATTCCCGGTAGTTCAGATCCTCTGTTAATCCTTGCAATTCTCATTTACAATTCAAATTTAATTCTCTATAAGGGAGCTACCATTTGATTTTTATGGGGGGGCTAGGATGAAATTTGAAAAAAATAGGCAGGACAGGAGTTTTGAGTAAAAAAAAAGGCAGGATGAGACACTTGCAAAAAAAAAAGTCAGGACGACAATTTAGGTAAAAAAAGTCAGGATAAACTAAAAAAAAAAAGGCAGGACCGAACAGAGTGAAAAATAAAAAGGCAGGACAGAGATTACAGCTAAAAAAAAAGGCAGGACAAAATTTTTCATCCTAGCCCCCCCATAAAAATCAAATGGTAGCTCCCTAAGATTTCTACTGGATTAAGATGCAAAAAAAAAATATTTTTATTAAAAAAAAATTGAACACCAACATGACCAATGACCAGAGAGAGACATGGTTGATTCGTTTAGAATTTTGTCTCTTGTTCAATATTGCTGATTCTGTCCAAAGGATCAATGGAACGACGCTGCTCAAGCATAAAATAATCGAGAAGTATATTTCGTCTATGTTATGTCCCAGTGCGGCTATACTAATCTTTATTCTAATCCAAATGTGTACTAATCAAATCAAGTAACACGGGTATGATAAAGTACGGGAAAAGGTACGTAACTCCTTCATAAATCTCGTCATGTGACTAAAACTTTTAACCAATTATATTTGAAATTTTATGTCACATGGACAGCAACCACCATAGTTTACAACATGTCTGACCATGGAATAAATTTGATCTTCTTATCCAACGAAACAATGGGAGATTTGTTTATTTAGCAAACAGAAAATTTTGTCACGTAAGGAAGCATCATCAGAAATTTGTTTCTCGGCGGGTGACAATTAAGAATGAAAATAATGTTTTGAAATGATTTTAAAGTGAAATTGATTGAATCAGTGACTGTCCGATAGACTGTCCTGCAACTTTATCATTACAAAGCCATGCCAAATTATAAACATATCATTAGGTTAGCTGATCCCCGATCCCTTATTTTTATATGCAGTTTTCTGGATAGTAAATTCTTTCCTGACAACATGGACAATGAAAAAGTTCCAATCTTTACTACCCTTGGACTTGACCACAGGCACGTTCTGTCAATGGTATTAAAATATGGGCCATGGGGGAAAAATAAGGTCCATGTGTATAAAAATAACAAATTTTATTTTTATATTTGATAACTGTCATCTGATCGTGAACTTCCGTTATCGGTTACATGCATGTCTTTGCAGTTGTCTTCTCCGCCTGTCTCAGTAATAAGTCAACTAGAAGCGACAAAAAGAATAAACTTAGCGACAAGAAGACTATTTAGCGACAAGAAAACTTTTAAAAAAATATTGGTAAAATAAAAAATGCATTGACATTTTTATTTTTACATTTTAAGGGAAAACATAAGGGAAGTTATAAAGTTATTTTCCTTTGTTTATTATTATATTGAAAGATATAGAAATTCCCCTGTCATATTATGATATTAATTTTTACATGTACTTTATATTTATTTTAATTTCTTTTTAACACTCTCCTTGTCCATGTTGTCTCAAATATGATGAACTGACTGCATGCAAAATGCATTATTCATGAATCAATGTCCAGAAAAGAAAATGTTATAAAAACATGACTTTTTGTTTTTTGTATAGACTTATAATTATTAAACAATACTTATCATGTGTGCAGTAGTTTAAAGTTGATTGAAGACTAAAGGTAATTAAAGACATTTGTTTAGTTTTCAACAGGTGTTCACTATTTACAATTTTTGTATATATTCTGGTGCGTGTAATTGTAGTCTGACGTGTGTTCAAAGTTATAGATGTTAATTGGATTTTATTGAAGCAATACAACAAGGGACACACGTCCTTTACTCCAACCATGGTTCTAATTTGTTCATCCTTAAGTGTGATTATGCTTCTATGAAAAGAAGCAATTCCTACAAGAAAATAATCAGTTAGATCGAAAAAAATCCTGGCCAATCTCTTGGAACCATAAATAAAGCAATAACAGAATGCATAGGTACCTATCCTATTAAGATAGTAACCGACTCTGAACATCAGCCACATGACTCAATATATGTTTAGCATGTAGCAAAGTATTGTATAAATAATAAAAAAATCCTTTGAACAAACAAAATATTGCTGATGATATTTGCAAACTGTCATTAATATTAATTCTGCCAAACATCCTTTTTTGGAAGAAATTGTCCAGACCACAGGCAAACCACCAAGTGTTATCTTGACTCATTTACTCATACCTTTGACTTGGCTGAAAACAGAACATGCATGATCTCAAACATATTTTATCTAATAAAAAGTATACAATCCCTTTCTTCTTCACAAATTTCTTCATCTATCAATATATTAAAAAAAAAAATCACGTTATTACTGCCCGAATATTAAAATATAAATGTCAATGAATGTTTTTTTAATACATTTATTTTAATAATATTTTTTTGAAGTTTTCTTATCGCTTAATAGTCTTCTTGACACTAAATTGATTTTTGACGCTTGTCGCTAATTAGCGAGACCCTTCACCGCTGATACTTGATATCTTTTAAATCTATATAAATTATCTACACAACTTTCCAGGCCATCCAAGTACATGTATGTCAACCATAATCATATTGTCTTAATTTAACAGGGAGATAAACGTTACCAGTTGGATGTGAGAACATAAGATAATTACTGTCAGACCAAATGATAAACATGATAAAATACAGAAACATACACCTGGGTGAATCTTTTTTCTTAATTCCTATAAACTCAAAACATTTCTATGTCCCTATAGTTGATGGTACATGTATACTTCTGGCTGTTTCAGAATGCAAACTGGCAGTGTTCTCCCCAGGACGTAAAAGCACTACATGTGTTACGCTGGTGCTATAGTTTTCTTCCATGTTGCTATCTTGTATGATTTTATTATAGAAAGTATATAGGGGTCATCATGGTGCTTCATTTTTTGGGGAAAACCAGAGCTATGTTAATTTCCATGGTGCTATTTAAAAACACTGAAAATTGTTGTCTTGAAAAAATATTCTGAATGTTTACGTCAATCATGTCAATACCTAAATTGAAGGAAACTGTATGGCCTTCAATAATGAGAATAATCTACACCATATGGTCGGTGATAAAAGGCCCCAACATAAAAAAAATGAAACAATGCAATGGTGAAAAACTTAACCTCTAATTTATAAAAAATCAATTAACGATAAACAAATATGATAGACATAAACCACAACAACAACCACTGAACTACAGGCTCCTAACTTGGGACAGGAAAGTAAAGAATGTGTTAGGGTTAAAAGTGTTTTTAAGTGCTCAACCCTCCCCTAACCTGGGCCAGTGGTATAATACAGTGGTGTGACAACACAACAAAAGCTGCTCTCATTGAACTTTCCTAGAATGTTCATGGTTAGAAAGTTGTTATAGTATATATATGTTACAGGCATTTTCTAAATTTAGGCATTTTCTAAAATGCCTAAAGTTGACAGGCATTTTGTAAAATGCCTATAAAACCCTAGTCATTTTGTAAAATGCCTGAAAATTTTAATGAAAAATACACAAAATGCCTGGTCTGTTTCAGGCAAATTGTGTAAACATGCAATACACGAATTAGATGATAGAAACATATTGTAAAGCTACAAAAAAGTATTGATTAAAATAAATTTAAGATTATTCTTTATAAATCTAGCCTGCAGGTTAAGTTTTTATGTTTTACTAGTTTTAGTGTCTATAATTAGAATAACGGACGTGAATTTACGGCCAATATTATCAAAGAACTGAAAGACATGTGGACAGATTGTACAATAGTTCATGGAAAACCTCGACATCCTCAATCACAAGGAAGTGTTGAAAGAGGAAATGCAGATATCAAAGACATGCTTGTTATCTGGATGAGAGAGAACAACAGTAAAAAGTGGAATATAGGGTTGAAATTTGTTCAGTTTGAAAAAAACAACAGTCATCATTCTGGTATTAACAGATCACCATACAAGGCAATGTTTGGCTGTGATGCTAAGATAGGACTATCGTCATCATCACTACCTCAAGAGATTCTTGGTTCTTTACAGACTGAGGAAGATCTGATTCAGCATTTTCAAAGCTCTGATAAGCCAGATGAGATAAGCAATGACAGGCCAAATGAGTTAAGCTCTGATAAGCTAAACGAACTTGACGAGGAAAACCAGATAAATGCAGCATTAAATCTATCTGAAACTCAGGAAACAGAATTAGATGTTCATATGTGTGCCGTGTGTGAAAATCTATGTTTTTCGAATATCCAGTGTTTGACTTGTGCGCAGTACGTACATGAGCTGTGTTCAAAAGGAAACATATCTGATACTATTACTTGTCACCTATGTTCAAACGAAGAGGTCATCAGAAATGAGAGAAGGCATGCATCAGACTCAATGACAAAACAAGCTGTCAGGATGAGAAATCTATCGGAAAGAGTTTTAACAGAGGTGGATGTTGGAGCAAATGTATTAATTGCAATTCCCCATGTGGATCGAGGGAAAGGCGACCCGCGTAACCTTATGGCTGTTGTTACTGGAAAGGAAGAGCATGGTTATAAACTTGGAATTAAAGATGGAATACTACGTGGGCTTTACACCAGGAATCAGTTTGAACTATCTGACAGTAATTTTATTGCTATTCATTGTGTAAATTATAATAATGAAATATCCTTTAGAAAAGCTGTCAGTAAAGTTTCTTTGTGTGATGGTCAGGGTTACACAAAATGTGGCTGTAGTGCTAGTGGTAAGACTAGATGTAACACTAAACGTTGGCTTTGCAAAAAGTCAGGACAAATGTGTAACAGTCGCTGTCATCCAAACATTACATGTATCAACAAATAATTGTCATCTTCAGTGTTTATGTAAATGATTGATTTAATTAAAATTATAAAACTTTTACTGTTTAAATAACATGCAATATTTAATGATAGAATAAAATTATTTATTTGATATTTCTAGTCGTTAAAATTTGTATTCCATTTAATTTTAGTCTTTTAGGCATTTTGTAAAATGCCTTACAATTTTTTCAGGCATTTTATAAAATGCCTGAAAAAAATAGTCAATTTGTAAAATGCCTAAATCATCCAGGCATTTTAGAAAATGCCTAAAAATTTCAGTCATTTTACAAAATGCCTAAATTTAGAAAAAGCCTGTAACATATATACATGATAGATAAGTACATAATTTCTTGACTTTCTACGTATAGAGACAAATAAATAATTATTTTATTGACTTTTTAAAAAATTTTAAGCTTCAAATATTTATCTACTTTGCTTGCTTGTTTGTTTGAATAAAAAACTTTTATCAAACTATTTTTATTTTGATCAGGAATGTTTGGTTAAGGAGATGAGAGTTAAGAATTATGGAATTTAGAGTGGGAAACCTCCTTTTTACATCAAAGTTTGACTCAGGAAATTTGACTAAAGTTGAGAAAGTGAGCCGGGATGAAGAGGAGGATGCACGTAAGTTGTAAAAGATAAAAAATAGAAATCAGGTGGAAAACAAAGCAAAATTTTCAGTTTACTTGTACATTTTGTACATAAAAGAATAAACTATAGAATTTTAGTGTATCACCCAAACTTAGTTTTATGAAAGTAAGAGACCTTTTAACCATGTAACATGAATATATTACTTTAAAACTTGAAAAGAGAGCTTTAAACTAGTGGTTTGAATAAAATCATTTGTAAAGAAATGTCAGATTTTATGTTACGTAATAATTTCCTGAAGACATTCATTGACATTAACACTCAAATAGCAATGAATAGATTATATACATTCTTATAAATTTTAATATATTATGTAATTTCAATGTGTTTTTTTTTTCTTTTTTCGCTCATTTTTTCTTAGACTTTTGAACTGAAAGATTCTGTCTATTCTATGTACCATGCATAAATTATATAAAAAGGTCAAATTATAAAATGTTTTAAAACTGCTTTTTACAGCCAGTTATTACCCAGAGGTGAAGCCAGACTATGAATACAATGTTTGGACCAAACCAGATTGTGGAGGGACAGAATTTGAAAATGGAAATAGGTAAATTTTGTAAGGGTTAGAATTATGACAAATAAAAAGTAGGTGATGCAACAACAAATATAAATTTTATAATACAACTCCTGACTGCTTTCAGTCGTCCTACTATATGAAGTACATGATGTACGTTGTACTTACATAGTGTTGTTGATTTGGAAGCGCTGATTAGCCACACCAATGTATAAACTTTCATTCTAATATCATAACTTCTTTCGCTTTGTAAACAACACCATGAGAAAATTCTTGATATCTCTTTACTCAGCGCAGATTCAGAGACTATCAGCAAATTCTATGCCAATTAACTTGAAGCATCTTCCATTACATGAACCCTCCAAATTCAGATAATATTGCATTAAATGGAGCTTTGAAGTTGGAGTTGTTTTTTGTATGTTCCAATTAATAATGAACATATTTTCAAAAATAATGGCAAGAATGTTATGTGAACAATACAGCCACACGTCTTATAGTTTTTATCATTGTTTTCTGAAATTTCATCTTCAATATTTTATAGATCCTGGTTCTACTTCGGAATACGAGGATGGAGTCCAAACAGAGTTATCAAAATCAATATAATGAACCTTAACAGACAGGGTAAACTGTACAGCCAGGGTCATACACCATTCACTAAAACTCTGCCAGGACGTCCACGATGGGAAAGACTAAGGGATAGACCATCATTTGAGGTAGGTTAACACTAAGTTCACTCTCATGTTCCGATAGATGACTTAACTTTTTTCTTTCAAAAGAATTAATTAATTGGTTACTTCATGTATTTTCTATAACAAATGCTATGTGTACAGTGAATGTGTCCACCATTGCTGATTGTTTTGATATTATTTTGCAGACCATCATTCTATGTTATATACGAATGTTTTACATCATAGACACATATTTTGTACTTTTCCGGATATATTTGATTTTCATTACATAATTTTACATATAGATTTTTAAATTGTATTGACATGAAAAAGCATTATGTCCACACTTTTTAATTTAATTTTTTTTTCCAGACTGTAGATGGGCAGTTCATTCTGTCCTTCACCTTCAGGTTTCCAGATGTTAAAGGAGCAATTACTTATTTTGCCTTCTGTTATCCATGGTCTTATACAGAATGTTGTGAAAAGTTAAATGAATTGGACAGGAAATATGCTGCCTGCAAAAATATAAACTCTAACAGGTACCAGTAAAATATAAACTCTAACAGGTACCAGTAAAATATAAACTCTAACAGGTACCAGTAAAATATAAACTCTAACAGGTACCATTAACAGGCCCGTAGCCAGGAATTTCCAAAGGGTGGTTATTTGGCCTCAAAAACTCTACTTTAACAGTCACAATTCTAACAGAATGTTGACTTTAACAGTCATTATTTGTTTTCAAAGGGGGGTCGTCCAAACTCCCCTGACTACGGGTATGAGTAAAATATTAACTCTAACAGGTACCAGTAAAATATTAACTCTAACAGGTACCAGTAAAATATTAACTCTAACAGGTACCAGTAAAATATTAATTATAACAGGTACATTTTTTTTACCAGTAAAATGCTAATTTTAACAGGTACTTGTAAAATGTTTATTCCACCCGGTACCAATGAGTAGGGCCACAATTAAAAATATTTCAGTTTGCCCAAACCCGACCCATGATGACTGGGTGTGGGTAGGTAGGTAGGCAAATTCTTTTTTTTTTTTTTTTTTATCAGAATTTGCATGAAAATATTAAAAGATCTTAAAACAGTACATATTTTTTTTCCGTCAAACCTTTGTAGAGAAAACCAAAAGCCATGAATTTAAAACCTCTATAAATAAATTAGTCTACTATATGATTTGTATCCTGAGATGTTTGTAACACTGACAATTGCTAGCTGTGTAAAAGGGCTGGTGGATTTATGAAGTGATTTTCAACAGTGCTATCAACACGATGTTTGTGTAAAAAAAATATCAGCTGATTATGTAATGATTAAATTTGTTTGCAGTTTTTAAATCTTATTTCTATTAAAATAGATTAAATGTCCTAAAATATTTATATGAATTATTATCTACCATCCTTAGTTTGTGTCTTTTTTATGTTTTGAAAACAAATTTGTATTTACATTATCACACAGGTAAACTAATTTGGCTATAAATAGATCAAAGCATGTGCTGTAGAATCTCCAAACTAAAAACGTATTTGTTATAACTTTATTTCTTTAAAAAATCAAGTTTAAATTTTTGAAAATAATCATTATTGATAAAATATAATTGCATAAAGTTAACGTTTTCTGAAGACTATTTATTTTTAGGTCATGGTTCTAGAGGCTTCCTCACAAATTTGTATAAAAATCCAATATGGCGTCCATAACATGTTTTTACTTTTGCACATGTGAAAAAAATATTTCTGTCAAAAGTCAGATTTCTCTTGTCAAAAGGGATTTATATTGCAATAAATTATTCAGAGGGAGTTACATTCAGTTAAGTTTATATTTCTGATTCTGTGAACAATTATAGTTTTATCAAATTCTCCCAAACAGCAACGTACTGATCTTGTCTAATGAGACTTGCAAATTTGAACTATTTGAATAAAAGGGCATCTAATTTACATGATAAAGAAAGATTATAATTAAAGACAACAATTTATCAAGAAATAATTCTTTTTTATTCAGTAAAAACTAAATCTTCTTGCAAGATTGTAAATTCGCAACTTCCGGATCCATTTCCTGTCAGAATAACATTGAAAATATTCGATTGCACATGGTTTTGAACAAATCTACCTGATAACACGATGAAATTAACATTGAGCATATAGGTAAGGGTTTGGTAGTACAGACAACTACAGCGTTAAAAAAACTGTGCCACTTCACATGTTTTACTTTACGTTCGTTAAATCAGAAGATAAAAACAGAGAACATCGAATATCGATTAACTGCGTCTTTTATACGCTTTCTTTTAATCTTATTCACAGTTACTTTCAAATGCAAAGACGACAAACATTAAGTTTTGTACGATGACGGAGCGGACCAAAAAAAAATCTGAAAAAAAAATTCTTCAAAAAAACGTCAAAAAAAGAATTTGAGTCGGCGGGTTTATTTTGGGTCGGTCGCGTTTGGGCAAACATACAATCTTTTTATTTTGGCCTAGTTAAGTGAACTTGTAAAATCTTAAGTTGGACAGGAAGTTTATCTTAAAATTAAAAGAACATAGTACACTGCATTGTAAAAAATCTAATTGCAAAAAACACAGGTAGGAACTTTTATAGCTAGCAATGCTGTATGTGTATTGCTCATTGCTGAAGGCTGTACAGTGACCAATAGTAACATCTATGTCTTTTGGTCTCTGATTGAGAGTTATTTTGTTGACAATCATGCCACATCTCCTTATTTTTGTAAGAATTACAAAAAGTATTTTAGTTCACAAAATAATAGATTTTTTAAAATTTTGCAGCAATCCAGATGCTTTGTACTACCATCGAGAGGCCATATGTTATTCACTAGACAAGCTACGCATAGAACTAATAACCATATCTTCGTGTAAGGGAATAATGGACGAAGAAGAACCAAGGTTTGATGAAAACTTATTTCCTGACAAGGAAACTAAAAGATGTAAAAAGTTTAGGGGTAAACGGGTAAGTTTGTGATTGATATTTTCAATTTTGTATTCAGGCCACAACCCACAATCAAATTCCTCTATTAGTTCTTTATTATGTTTTGTCTCATTAAAGTCTTTTTGTCAAATCTTTTGTGTGTATAAAGTACAGTTCTAGTCAAAAAATATATTCAACATTCAGAAACATTGCACTCCGGCATATTTAAAAATTTAGCCAATACACATCCATACTGTTATGGACAAGTCAAGAGATGTTCTAAAAACTATAAATATTACCTTTGTAACCTGATTTTTGTGACAAAAATGTTGGTTATTGATTTGGGGATGTACTGTGGGTGGCTGGGTGGTTGGTTTGCCGGGTAGCCATGTGGTTGGGTGGCAGCCAAATGTTGTCTACTCATGAACCGTTCAACCAAAGCTTTTATTAGTTTTAAAATTTTAATATGTTAAAAAATCGAGGTCAAGTCTGATATTGAAGATTTTCACTTTCACCGTTCATCAGTTATGGTTCTTGTGATATTGAAAAATGCCAGGACACGAATAAATATGAATAAATCTGGTTTGCTGTAGATCTGACTGCCTCTTGTTGCACCATTAATTGTGGTCTCAAGCCTTCAGGCACCTGTCCAAATTAACCAGAAAAGCTCTAGATAGTATGTTAAGTATTTTCTTACTCATTTATTCAACAAGGTAATCAAACATTTTAAAGTAACTTTTAGAACCATAGAACTTTGAATTTTTTATTCATATAAACAGGTGACAAGATACAGTTCCATTGACTATAGTCTTTACTTGGAACATTATGTTGTCTGTTTCATCAGAGACTAAGTGATTTACCCCTACCATATGGAAGACATGATATTCAATTTCTTATCTTTCAGCTGAAAAAAGTTTCAATTAAATCAGATATGTTATTCTTTCCTTTTATTAAATATTCACTTAAATATGTTAAAGACCGTCATAATTAAAAAATATAAAAACAAATATTTCTGTTATTGGGTTTTAAAAAAAATGAAACTAGTACACGTAGCAGTTGCATCCTCACAAAACTCCATTGTTTATTTTTATTTAAAGGTTTACCAGTTAACTAGTAGAGTTCACTCTGGAGAAATTCTATTATTGATTTCTATATTTAGGTTTACATGTTAACTAGTAGAGTTCTCCCTGGAGAAGTTCTATTATTGATTTCTATTTTTAGGTTTACATGTTAACTAGTAGAGTTCACCCTGGAGAAACTCCAGCAAGTTTTGTATTCAATGGATTTCTAGAATTCATTTTACGAGAAAATGATCCACGTGCCAAAATGTTGAGAAGAGACTATGTGTTCAAACTTATTCCTCTTCTGAATCCTGACGGAGTTCAGAGGGGTCACTACAGAACTGATCAAAGGGGAGTTAATCTAAATCGTCTTTATCTTGATCCTAGTTTTAGTCTTCATCCCACAATTTATGCATCAAAAAGTGTTTTAGCTTATCATCATGTCAGAAATCGTGTTGTCCCAGAGGATGATAATCTCAATCTAAGCATTAAATTTCCAGGAGGCTTTGTATTAAATTCTAGTCCTGAACCTCCCCCAAAATCAAAACCTCCGCTGCCGCAGCATGACGGTGGAGGGGAGATAAACAAGAACAATAATAAAACCACTGGTGTGACGCTGAAATATGGTGCTAATAAAATAACTAAATCAGAAAAACCTGTCAGAAAAGGAAATGTTGATATATACTCATTACAACCAAAAGAGAATTCGTGGGTAACCTCCAGTGAAGTTCATGATGGAGGATTAATACCAGCTAAGGTATCAGTGGAACCGTTAGATTTTTCTACGTTATCTCGTGGTGATACTCTGACACAAAACGACTTTAATGGTGCAGATAGTATACACTTATCTTCATCTTGTAGTAGTGTGATGAGTAACAAAGGGGAGAGAAAAATAGATAGTGAGTTACGACTTAGATTATCTGAGTTAAACATGTCTGATGATTGTCGGGGGAAAATGAGTATGATGTCAATGAGTGTTGGTTTATTGGATTCTGACATTGAGGATAATAACGATGAACATCTGGGTAATGAAGGTTCGGAAGATGATGATTTTAGAGCCGAATATTCATTTGGAAATAATAATTGTCCGCATTTAAGTGATCCACGTTTAAAAGATATTCCTCCACATCATAGTGGAATTGCATTTTATGTGGATTTACATGGACATGCTTCTAAAAGAGGATGCTTTATTTATGGAAATTATTTTGAAGTAGAAGATACTCAGGTAAGGTTATTAATATTCAAAGCAAGTTTTTAACCATTAGCATTATATACATGACGTAACTAGATGTTATTCACAAACTGATTGTGATGCTTTCTCTACTAGCTATACATTGCTATAGGGAATTGATAATATGTCGTGCATATCTCTGTGCTTCAGAACGTATGTTTATTGTCAGATTATTTGATAGGCTTCAGGACAGGGGCAATAATGGTGCTTCAATTCCACAGGCACTTGTCAAAACAAATTTACCCATTTAAATACCATATATATATCTATAACATTGAGATATATAAATACTTTTTCAAAAACAGGTGACTATATGCTATTTTTTACCTCTTGTGGTCGAAAAAAATAATTTTTACTGGTTGCCTAGTGTTGATTGGGGATTCAAAAGTTCAGCAAGAGGCTAGCAATTGAAAATTTCAAACTGAAATCCCAATCCTGAGTGATTGAACAGATATTTGATTGGACATTCTAATTTTAGAACAAACAAACATACCCTAAAATAAAAAAAAAATGGATGGATTATGCAACAATTAATAACCTAAATGACAATGGCAAAATGAATGACTTGAGTGTTGAGAATCCTTAGTTGTGTCATACAATATCCCATTGAACATGTTGAATGACATGGGTTTGTGAATGTGGAAATTAAATCAATGAATTGGGTTTGTGTTGTTGTTATTGCATCATCACACAAAAATCTAGCTTTATCTGTTGCTTTGAACATTGTATCACTATGCTTACTGATTTATTACAGGTAGAAAATATGTTATATCCTAAGTTGATATCTATGAACACTGCCCATTTTGATTTCACTGGCTGTAATTTTACTGAAAAGAATATGTATACCAAAGATAAAAGGGACGGTATGTCCAAGGAAGGAAGTGGTCGAGTGGCAATATACAAATCTATTGGAATTATACACAGGTAATAATCAGGTGGCAATATACAAATCTATTGGTATTATACACAGGTAAGACTCATGTGGCTATATACAAATCTATTGGTATTATACACAGGTAAGACTCGTGTGGCTATATACAAATCTATTGGTATTATACACAGGTAAGACTCATGTGGCTATATACAAATCTATTGGTATTATACACAGGTAAGACTCATGTGGCTATATACAAATCTATTGGTATTATACACAGGTAAGACTCATGTGGCTATATACAAATCTATTGGTATTATACACAGGTAAGACTCATGTGGCTATATACAAATCTATTGGTATTATACATGGGTAAGAATCATGTGGTGATTTACAAATCTATTGGTATTATACACAGGTAAGAATCATGTGAAAATATACAAATTTATTGGTTTAATACACAGGTAAGAATCATGTGGCGATATACAAATCTATTGGCATTATTTACAGGTAAGATTAATGTGGTGATATGGGAATCTATTGGTATTATACACAGGTAATTATAAGAATCCTGCGTCAATATATACACAAGGCAGGGTCATGTGACAATAAACATCTTTACATTTAGCTATTGACATTATTGACAGATAAGTTCAAAACCTCATGGGACCGACTTGATATCTAAATGTTCCAAGTCTGATCACTACCTTTTTTCATACACAAAATATAGTGCATTGATCATAACATTCTATACATCGATGAACATTTCCAGAAATTTATTGATGTAATATAAATATGTTCAGATATTGAAGGCACTAAATGATGTTTCACTTTTAAATTTGAAATTACATATACAACTTTTACCAAGCAAGGTGCAGGAATCTAATATCTGTTCTAGAAATATACATTATGTCATTGTTAACCTCATCTTTAAAAATCAGAGTTATCTTTCTTTGTCTAGAATAGTTGATAATCAACAACCAATGAAATATTTAATGTTACTTCCCACTGATAAATTAAGCAATTTTTACCGTTCAGTGCTTTCAAGCACTTTGATTAATATTACTTATTTATTTTAAGATAACATAAATTGATATTTATTTAAGAGTCAACAGTATGCACCTTTTTTCACATTAAGCAGATGACAATCTTTAACTGTTTATTATGTATTGTGTCAAATATGGTTGACATGCTCAGATTCCACAATATAGAGATGATTTACTTTTCAGTTATACTCTGGAGTGTAACTATAACACCGGTAGAATGGTGAATCCAGTACCACCAGCTCATGGTGATGAAGGAAGAGCAACACCTCCTCCAATGGCAGGATTCCCACCCAAATATACACAAGCTCATTTTGAAGAGGTAGGTTTACTCAAATCATCCAATACCTTAAGCCCATGGTGATGAGGGAAGAGCCACACTGAACAGCAAGCTACAAAGGGCCCCAAAAATTACTAGTGTAAAACCATTTAAATGGGAAAACCAATGGTCTAACCTTTATTATAGATAAAAAAAAACAATAAACACGTTTGAACCACATCAACAAACGATAACTACAACTACTGAACATCAGATTCCTGACTGAAGACAGGTGCAAACAATTGCAGCCAGTGAGTTTTGATGGTACCAAACTTTCACCCTTATCTGTGTAACATCACAACATGAAAAGACACACTATAAAATAACAATCAAAAGACATAAACATTAGTGACGTACATACACTGATTGAATATATTTGATCTATGATACAATGCAAATACAAAATCAATGCTCATTTATGATTTTTATGCAATTTATGATTTCACACAACTTCTGAATTTTATGAATCCTATCAGTCATGTCAGTTATTGGAAAACTTTTCTGAATTTGATGAATCCTATTAGTTATTGGAAAACTTTTCTGAATTTGATGAATCCTATTAGGGCTATTCCAGTAAAATTTACCTAGGAGGGGCGGAACGCCGACGATATTTTTTTCCATAGGTGGGGGGTTATCAACATAATTGTATTCTGGAGGGTGGTGGTCCCGATTTAAATTCATTTCTGTTGGTGGGGGGTTTCTCAATGATAGGTTAAACATATTGTTCCCCCTGTTATGAAGGATTCTCATGAAAAGGTCATCCGACTGCAAATAAAGTTGGCAGACCACTAATTTTAAGCGTCCGTTTGTGTTCTTGTCAAACCAGTGATCGGGAAGGACGTGCCCCCTGCGCCTATAGCGCATATTGACAAGAAATGGCGCATACAGTGACAAATGTAAGCGCCCACGTGGCGAACGATACTTTTCACTTCGTTTCGAAACGTTTAGATATCGTCAAATGAATTTCCGATCGTGTTCCATGCCGCCATGTGTGTGTACACAACTGTGTAATGTTCCTCCAATAATAGGAGCACCTATATATTTTTGGGACGTCTCGGATGTTTACCTATGATAATAGAACCATGCGATTTCACGTCTCGGGTGTTTTCCTATTGTAATAATAAAACCATGCGGTCTAACTGATAACCCGAAAATAGTAATTAACCATCATTCATGATATATATTTTTTTTATAAACAACTTTAAATTTGTTAAATTTGGCTAGTACAGACGATATTTAGCCCTTATAATAATCTCATTTAGTTTAGCTTGCTATTATTTCGATTGAAGAACCCCAAAGACTTTTTAGGAATATAGTTTTTGTCTTCATAAAAGACGCTTAACTGTCCTTGTCATTTTTTGGTCTTTGGCTCATTTTGACATTTTGTAAACATGACTTCTTCAGCGATTTGTTGTTTTGTTCTATGAATTAATGGTACTCTATACTGTTATTCTTGTCACCGTGATGAAGATATAATGATACAAGAAGTGCAGAGGAATTGCCTGAAATGTCCTCTGATACGGAACGTCTGGAATAAGTATGGTATCGACGAAGACCCAAATTTAATGTAAAAAAAACTAACATGAACATGAACAAGGCAACAGTACCAGTTTAAACATTGTAAATAAAGGTTAACTTAAATATTGTTGCGGTTGGAAGAAGTTATTGTATATTCATTGAAATTGAAATGGCAGAATTTGCTGTACTTAAATCTCTTTCCTTGCAAAGAATATGTCCTTAATAAGGTGGACTGGCCAATTCTTTGCAATTTTTGTCCCAAATAATATTTTATTGCATACAGTTTATAACAACTTCAAGTACCCTCTCCTTTGTATACCGTCTCCCCACAAAAAAATATGTGTGGGTGACATCCAAACTATGCGGTCCATAAAAAAATATTTATATTTGGCACAGACAATTAGATTTTTATTGCGCATGTTGCGTGGGTGGTATTGAAGGAAAAAAATGGCCTAATTTTTGCGGAAAAATATGGCCTTGTTACACAGGAGAGTATATCATCTTCCTCAACATTTGCCTATTGAAAAAAAAAATGTATATAAGAAATACAAAAAATAAAAAAAGAATTACATTGTGCCTACCAAAAATATTTTATGGCTCAAACTAAACTCTGAAACATCAAATGGTTGGTGCCAACCAGTTTCCCCACCTGAAGAATATGTCGTACCTGAAAATGTTATTGACAGTTTTAAAAATAAAATGGGCCATAATTAAAATCGCACCCCCCTTTTTCGGTCACTGTGAGCTATTGCCGTCATGTTGCATCTGTCGTCTGCTGCTCCATAACATTGTTACATGTTTCATTTTATATTTTAATAGCAACATAGCTAGTATAAAAAAGAAGATGTGGTATGATTGCCATTGAGACCAGAGGCGGATTTAGGATTTTGGATGCACTGAAATAGATAAACCAACAAATTTTACATTTATTTGACAGGATGCAACATTTTTGTATACTTTAAAAAACTATCTAACTTTTATTTTTTTTCTCTAGGTAGGGGGTTTTGGAAGAAAATACATGTTCTAGGTGGGGTGTATTTTTTTAATCTTTTCCATAGGTGGGGGGTCAAAAAATAAGTGGCGTTCCACCCCCCCTGGATAATTTTTACTGGAATAGCCCTTAGTTATTGGAAAACTTTTCTGAAATTGATGAATCCTATTAGTTATTGGAAAACTTTTCTGAATTTGATGAATCCTATTAGTTATTGGAAAACTTTTCTGAAATTGATGAATCCTATTAGTTATTGGAAAACTTTTCTGAATTTGATGAATCCTATTAGTTATTGGAAAACCTTTCTGAATTTTTGGTTTCCAATGCTCTTCAACTTCATACTTTATTTTGTCTTTTTTATTCCAATGTCTTTGAGTCGTTTGTAAACAGAAATGCACGTCTTGTTTATTAAATTTTAAGGCTGGTATCTTCATAATTAATAATGTTCCAAGATTTAAATCTAAGTTGGATGACCTTATAAGATCCTATTGATATATATGCATTATTCAGAATTACCAATTCATGATGAAAGAACAAAGGAAAAAAAATGAATAATAATTTAGATTGTTACTCCTATTAAAAGTTTGTAATGATTATATATAACTATTTTAGGTAGGAAAAGCCTTAGCAGTAGCAGCCTTAGATTATGTAGACCATAATCCTTGGTCTAGAATCAGC
This sequence comes from Mytilus edulis, assembly GCF_963676685.1. NCBI lineage: Eukaryota > Metazoa > Mollusca > Bivalvia > Mytilida > Mytilidae > Mytilus > Mytilus edulis. Next base: position 124,315,328 of record NC_092344.1, read on the forward strand.
CAATCAGAACACAACAGTTTATCAGGGGTCAGAGATAGCGTTAAAAGATATTTACGTAGCATGAGAGGGGGACCTCGGATACCAAGGAATCCACAGAGATCATTCATTAGAAACAAGTAAGTTTGATTTAAATACAGAAAATTATAAAATTGAGTTGTGTTATTCTTAATTACTTGAATTTATTGTGAAAAAAGAAACAGCTTATTACTTCTGATTTATAGTGTTTTTTCTCGTCCTTTTTGTTGTAATACAAAACTCGGTTCAACGTTCATTACCATGCTTTCATCATTAGTTATTTACATGTTTCAGCATCGTATACATTATGGCTTTAAGTGGAAATAATTATTTATAAAGATGATATTTCTTAAACAATAAATTTGCAAAGAAGTTTTTCATTCAAGGAATAGAAAAATGGAATATTAATGTAAGCCTATGAATAAGAGATTATGATAAAATCAAATCACAAAAATGAGATTACAAGTATATACAACTATGACAATTGACTGAGGCATTTCAGATTTTTTTTTTTAAAAGCTATGTAGGTCCAATTACTTTCAATGTAATTGATTAAATTACAATTACTTTGTCATTTGTACGATTAAATTAAATTAATGATTACATCATTTCTGTATCTGATTAAATTAATGATTACATTTGCAAAGTAATCATGATTACATCTGCTTGAATTGAATTAAAAAAAAAACATTTTGAATGAGTTTAATGAATTAAGTAGGTCAGCAATCTACCAACACAAATGTACAGAAAATAGACATGTATGTCACTGAACAAATGAGAAGGAATAAATTTAGGGAAGATTCTGTTTATATCCTTCAGGAAAAAAGTGATTTTATATTTACATATTAATAATATTGTGTTCTGTGAATAGACATATGTGTTAATATTGTGTTCTGTGAATAGACATATGTGTTAATATTGTGTTCTGTGAATAGACATATAATATGTGTTAATATTGTGTTCTGTCAAAAGACATATGTGTTAATATTGTGTTCTGTCAATTTACAGTAGTAATAGTTCAACAAGCCAGACTAACAGTAGAGTAAGCAGACAAAACAGTACGGATTCCAATCAAAATAGTCGATTCTCACGATTCTCGGGGAACGAAAGTAGTAGTAGTGCCCCACCAAAGTATCAACGTAAAGATTCCTTACCCAATCAAAGACGAGAACTTGGTCCTGTCAGAGAAGGTAAATATGCCAGAAGTACAAGATGCTCTCCCCTGACCAATTGGGACACAGAAAAAAAAATCATAAGGAGTTTTACATGTTTTAAGCTGCATACATAAAGTTAAACTAGGAATAACTGTCATACAAATCAAAGGTTTGGTTGTAAAACTGGGTTTAGACCAATAAGGTTTTTGTGGAGAGTAGTATTCAGTGGTATTTTAATTTTTATACGACCGCAAAATTTGAAAAATGTTTCGTCGTATATTGCTATCACGTTGGCGTCGTCGTCGTCGTCGTCGTCGTCGTCGTCCGAATACTTTTAGTTTTCGCACTCTAACTTTAGTAAAAGTGAATGGAAATCTATGAAATTTTAACACAAGGTTTATGACCACAAAAGGAAGGTTGGTATTGATTTTGGGAGTTTTGGTCCCAACATTTTAGGAATTAGGGGCCAAAAAGGGCCCAAATAAGCATTTTCTTGGTTTTCGCACTATAACTTTAGTTTAAGTTAATAGAAATCTATGAAATTTTGACACAAGGTTTATGACCACAAAAGAACGGTTGGGATTGATTTTGGGAGTTTTGGTTTCAACAGTTTAGGAATTAGGGGCCAAAAAAGGGCCCAAATAAGCATTATTCTTGGTTTTCGCACAATAACTTTAGTTTAAGTAAATAGAAATCAATGAAATTTAAACACAATGTTAATGACTACAAAAGGAAGGTTGGTATTGATTTTAGGAGTTTAGGTCCCAACAGTTTAGGAATAAGGGGCCAAAAAGGGACCCAAATAAGCATTTTTCTTGGTTTTTCGCACCATAACGTTAGTATAAGTAAATAGAAATCTATGAAATTTAAACACAAGGTTTATGACCATAAAAGGAAGGTTGGTATTGATTTTGGGAGTTTTGGTCCCAACAGAATAAGGGGCCCAAAGGGTCCAAAATTAAACTTTGTTTGATTTCATCAAAATTGAATAATTGGGGTTCTTTGATATGCCGAATCTAACTGTCATGACTGTATATGTAGATTCTTAACTTTTGGTCTCGTTTTCAGATTGGTCTACATTAAGGTCCAAAGGGTCCAAAATTAAACTTAGTTTGATTTTGACAAAAAATGAATCAGTTAGGTTCTTTGATATGCTGAATCTAAAAATGTACTTAGATTCTTCATTATTGGCCCAGTTTTCAAGTTGGTCCAAATCAGGGTCCAAAATTAAACTTTGTTTGATTTCATCAAAAATTGAATAAATGGGGTTCTTTGATATACCAAATCTAACTGTGTATGTAGATTCTTCATTTTTGGTCCTGTTTTCAAATTGGTCTACACTAAAGTCCAAAGGGTCCAAAATTAAACTTAGTCTGATTTTAACAAAAATTGAAATCTTGGGGGTTCTTTGATATGCTGAATCCAAAAATGTACTTAGATTTTTTATTATGGGCCCAGTTTTCAAGTTGGTCCAAATCAGGATCTAAAATTATTATATTAAGTATTGTACAATAGCAAGTCTTTTCAATTGCACAGTATTGCGCAATGGCAAGAAATATCTAATTGCACAATATTGTGAAATAGCTAATTTTTTTTTAATTAGAGTTATCTTTCTTTGTCCAGAATAGTAAGCAAGAAATATCTAATTGCAAAATATTGTGCAATAGCAAGATTTTTTTTTAATTGGAGTTATCTTTCTTTGTCCAGAATCAACTTAAATCTTTGTTATATACAATATACAATGTATATTCACTTTTTACTACCAACTGATAAATTAAAATAATCTTTACCATTCAGTGATAACAAGCAGTTTTTTTACATCTTATTTCCTTATCTTATCTAAAATGTTTTTAGATAATGTATGTTGGACATTTGCCAGACATGACTATGATGTCATTTTCTATTTTTATTTGCCAATAACTTTATGTAAATAACTTCATTTGAAATTTGCCAATATAAAATGTTGCTGATGAAGTTTTTTTTATTGTTTTATACAATAAACAATGTATATTCACTTTTACTACCAACCAATCTTTACCATTCAGTGATAACAAGCACTTTATTTTACATTTTAATATTTTATGATGTATTTAAAAGAGTAGTTATTGTTGCAAACTCCATTAGAAAATTTGAATTGATATCAGTTTTGGAAAAAGGGAAACGGGGATGTGAAAAAAGGGGGGGGGTTAAATTTTTCTCATTTCAGATTTCATAAATAAAAAGAAAATTTCTACAAACATTTTTTTGAGAGGATTAATATTCAACAGCATAGTGAATTGCTAAAAGGCAAAAACAAACTTTTAAGTTCATTAGACCACATTCATTCTGTGTCAGAAACCTATGCTGTGTCAACTATTTAATTTTAGATTTAAAAAGTTTGAAGAAGAAATCTTTAATTGTAAAATTTGTAAAATCTTGACATTTGTTTTGTGTAAAAAAAACCCATGTAATGTCAAAAATTTGATCACAATCCAAATTCAGAGCTGTATCACGCTAGAATGTTTTGTCCATACTTGCCCCAACTGTTCAGGGTTCGACCTCTGCGGTCGTATAAAGCTGCGCCCTGCGGAGCACCTGGTTATATGATAAATAAAAAGTCTCATTTCTGTCCAAATCAAAAGATGCGGATTATATGTCGGCATGTATAGCAGTCTTAAACAAAAAATGATCATACTTTTGAAAAAAAACCATATTGCCTTCCTTGGATGCGAAGGTGCTAAAATGACGAAACCTTTATTAATGTAAATGGCTTGATTTTTCCTATTTGTAAATAAAGGCAACAGTAGTATACTGCTGTTCGAAAGTCACAAATCCAGGTTACAAACTAAAATTGAGGTAAACACATCAACTAAAAGAGGAAAACAACGATACAACAGAAACACTGAATTACAACAAAAAAAACAAAAATACAACACAGAGAAATGAACTATAAAATAACAACGGCCATTTTCCTCACTTGGTACAGGACATTTTAAAGAAATGGTGGGCTGAACCTGGTTTTGCCGCTAGCCAAACCTCATGCTTTTATAGCAATGTTAAATATAACACTAAAATGACAACATTACATGACAGGACTACAAAAAAAAACATCTTTAGAATGTATGAGCAATTGATGTTTAAAAATATATACATGCAGTAAAATAAATTTATTAATTTTGATACTTTTTCCTCTTTTGTATAAAAAAAATGTTTTATGAGAGACTTTGTTAATCATGTTTATTTTACAGCTGCATTACGATCACAACAAAGAAAGAGACCAGTACCCCCTAACATCAACACACCTGTGTCGTCACGGTCACAGAATAATGGATCAGGAAGTTCAGGAATTCAAAGTGCACCAAGCAATTACACACCAGTGTCATCAAGGTCCAACCATAATGGTTCCTCCGGGGTTCAAGGTGGACCTATGCCATTATCATCAAGGTCTCACCACAATGGGTCCACTAGCTCTGGGATGCAAAGTGGACCTGTCCAGTTCACGATGATGACTTCTGATTATAAAACTCCACGGTCATCAGATGGTAAAAATAAGGAGGAATTATCAGAGTTAAAGAATGTCAATCTGGTATGGAGCACAACTTTTATAAGACTTTTTGGGGAAACATGTAGCTGCTTTTTCTGTCAGTCTATTAGAAATAAGTTTAATAGAAGAATAAGCAGAGAGATGGGTATGATTATCCATGAGACAATTATTCCCGAGAAACCACTGTATTAGGATGTAAATAACTTTAAGGCAATGTATGGCCTTTAACATTGATTAGAGCAAGAAAACACATTGGCAGGATTTATTCTACAGACGGCAATAAACAACTAACACTTACTTATAGGCTGAAATAGAAACACAAAAATGGAAGTTGGGGTAAAAAGTATTTGTGAACCATCAGCTTTACTACATACAGTGGTTAAGCAGCACAAGAACTAACTGTAAATATTAGTTAGAAAGTGCTTGATTCATTAGATTCACATGAATCACTAAAAACAACTAAAAAAAGACAAAAGACACATAAGTATAGATTTTTCTAGCTTGCTATCAAGTTTGATATTCATCATTACCATACTTACAATGCTAATGACTGAATCCTGCCCCTTCATTTGTCTTGAAATTGTTAATAATAGTTTGAATGATTACATAAGCTTGCTACCATTTAGAAATCTAAATTTTCCAGTATAAATTTCTACTTTGAATTCCAAAAAAGATGTATAATTGTCAGTGGGACATATACCCACTATAGATTGTGAAAATGCTTGATTTTAAGTTTTAAAGCTAGCCCTTAAACATTGGGAACAATTATACTAGATTTGTACAACTATTTGATTTCTCTGTTCCAGCTTGCCATTGCCAATAAGAAGTCTGGTCCACCTACTAGAATTCCTCTCCCTACAGGTCGTCAGTTTGTTCAATTGACATCATCTTCTAAGGATGAAATATCAACAAGGACTGGAGGATCACGAGTGGCTACATCTAAACATGTTGTTCAACAATATCCAGTCAGGAAAGCCAGTGCAGAAGTTCTTACAGCTGATATCACATCACCCAAATTCCCTGGGGAAGTTCCACAATACACAGGTCCTATACCACCATCAGAATACATGCATGGGAATGGTCCTGGAGACAACAGGTAAAGTAAAATACCTCAGGTGAAGTTCCACAATACACAGGTTGCATTTTGAGATCCCAGAATTGAAAAAATATGTATATTGAATTTTATAAATCTAGCCCTGATATTATCATGTTTTATATCATTGATTATTGTAGAAGTTGTTGTATTTTTTTTGGGGGGGGGACCTAACAGTTATAATCATACCAGAGTGTTATTGTTAAATTTCCCTTGGTTAATATGAGAAATAATTTCTCATATGAATGACAAAATTTATATTTTTCTGATTGAGCTGCATGTATATTTTTTGCTTATGACACCTTGTTGAAATGTTCTGAGTTCTGTATCCAATAATTAATTGTTTCTGACAAAATGCTGATTAGTATTTGTATCTTCCTTATGTGTAAAATGGAAATATTTTGTTCTAGTGATTCATCAAAAAGAAGAAAAAGATACATGTACATGAGAAGGAAGAACGTTTCAGCAAGTCCCAAAGCAAACAGTGCTGGAAAAGGTCAGAGCAAACAGGCTAGTGATAGTGAGGCTGAAAGGGCTAGAAATAAACGTAGACGTCGTAAATCATTACGGAAAATTAACCAGTCTCCCTCGTCAGACGAGGCAGGACCAGGTAAACATGGCCTATATAAATGTATATCAAAGCTAAACATAACTTATTCTTTTATATCTACTATAAAATTAAAGCCACATCATTTGAAAAATTCATTTCACTTTTCATTTGAAGATCAACAGTCTTTGTCTTTTATATTTTCCTCAGGTTGTTAGGCCAAATGAAGGTATAGACCCTAGAACTTTTTTTTTCAAACCATTATTAAATTCAGACTTCTATCATCTGAATTTCCATCAGAAGTATACACTATGGCTAAAATGCATCAAATTTGAAACAGAATGCAACAAAATTAACTAAAAACGTAAAATATCTGTTTATTATACAACCAAACACATTGAAAATGGCGAACTTCTGGTAGGGACTTGTATAATATAAGAATCTGACTCTATAAACAGACTATTTTTTCCCGTATTTTGACAATCAAAAATAAAAATTATTTTTTACTGACTCTAATACTCGTGTGCAATGAAGCAGGAATGAAAATTATGTGTGACCCATTCCCTTACCATAATAATCTCAACATAAATAAAGATGCCCAAAATAATCTTAAATAAGATTCCAAGATGAAATAAAAGTTATCTTGATGAAAGGGAATATTTATTTCAGTAATATAGAAAAGAGGAATTATCTATTTAACATCCAATTATATCTTACAGTTAAGTTTCCTCAGTTGTATGTATTTTGTGTACCCCTGTAGATACCACTCCTTTTTTCTATTGAAATCCTCTGTTGATACAACTTGCCTGTCACTTTACCTATAACAACATGTACATGGAATGTTTTCACATTGTAATTCATAGAATTGTGCAACTCAAAATAATTTCCTATATATATTTTCTGAGATTGAAATACAGCACAATAATAATAAAGAATATGAATGTTTTGTTTCTAATTATGTAAGGACATAAACAATTACAAAGAATGTCTAATTTTAGTACTATACAGTTTGGATTTAACCAGTAACTTTGAACCTATAACAAATTCCAGTTCCCATTTTTTGAATTTATAAATTTAGTCAGTCAGATATTGTTGTTGTGATAAGACAAAGTAATCTTTGGAAGAACCATGACCACTTGGACACTTACACCCTTGTAGTATTATGTCTTTTTTTCAATTGAATCATGGAATTATTTCCCCTTCTGCTTTACAAACTGGAGACATATTACAACCTTAGTCTTGACTGGAGTAACTAGACAGAGAGAGAGGATAAAAAACTTTAATTTTTACTGGGATAAACAAGGTTAAACATCTTTGTACCCGATCATGCAGAGCTCAACTTCAAAATAGCAAATTTGGGTTCTAGGAATTTCAAACTATAAAATATTTTTCAATGATTGTCCTGTAAATATTTTGTCCTACATTTTGTAGTCATATTAGGGATAGCTAGAGGCAAGTGTAAATTTGATTTAACCCAGTTTTAATTGAATCTAACTGGTACAAGGAATATTGTAACTTGAAATCAGATTATTCTGAGAGTATCACAAAAGAAGAAAAAAGGGTTTAAAACTATAAAAAAAAAAAGCATGTTTGTATTTTCAACATGCAATATTATTTATTAATCAGTTTTGATAGTTTATGCTTGGGAAAATGTTATTGGAAGTTTGAATAGACTTTATTTTGTCACCAAATGGCATTGAAATGATAACTAATGGTAACCATGTTCTTTATATGTGTATTGTCATATTTGCCGTAATGAAGGAATTATGCCCCTTGAAAAAGTAAAAGAAATGAGAAACAAATTTATTTGATGACATTAGTTTCCTTTTAAAACAAGCTTTGATATTTTATTTTTTATGGCGATAATAGGAAATTTGATTGAGTTTAGGAATATATAATGACCATAGTTCATTTGATTTTATAAGAACTTGGTGTTGTGTAGAATACTGTAGACATGAGTATTGTATTATGGAGTGTTGCTGGTGTATGGGTTTGATTTGTCAGATTAGTTATGTAGAAAGTAGAAAGAGTGTCTTGTTTATTGATTTAGATTTCAGCAATATTTATGAAACACTGTATTGAGTAAAACACATAATGTTTTGTTGATTTCTCCAACAGCAAAAACCACAACATTTTGATTAACATTTCTTTTAAATTTTATAACAAAAAATGTATAATAAAAGGAACATTTAGATAAAAGGAAATTAGTATACGTCGATGATATAAATTATATTGAAGAGTGACTATAAAGAATAAGATGGGGTATGATTGCAATCAGATTTATATGTAATCTGTAGAAGAAAGTATCTTTAAGTGGATTCATTTTTCCAAGAACATGAAATGGTTAATCTTAAGAATATATGAGGAGCTATTTCCATCTTCTACATTCTTCAAATGGTATTAGATTTCAGTCTTTGTATTAAATCAAGGTATATGTATATTTTGATTTTCATTTGTGTCATTACAAATATTGCAAACACTTATTTTCTTAAAGCATCTATAAATATTTTAAGCAGTTTATTATTTGAATCCATTTTTTTTTGCATTAAGTTTTTTTACAACAGAAAGCATGATTTGTCAAATAGCAACACTGTTGAATTATACAGACAAATTTTATAACATTTAATTAAAAAATTTGAAAACATTGGTTATACAAAAAGTTTTGAAGTTTCAAAATGAGCCAATTTAGAATTGCAATTACATTTTCTGTGTTCTTGATACCAACACATTTCTTTGAGTTCCATGTATGTCGTTATATGAAACAGCATGTTAAATTAATTAGTAATTTACTCAGGTAAAGGGAATTAATTTGGTATACTTAACTTTCTAAGATGTGATTGCTATTTGACATATTAGCATGATTTTAGCACTTTAGAAATCACTGATTTTTGGTCTTTTCTCACAGTTGGTCATTCTAGATCAGGTGGTGGTATGGAAAACACTCCTCTTCAGCTGTCTCCAAGGTAACAGTCGTCTGCTTCACTGTACTCTGCTTATAATTCACTGGGTGCTGTAGGACTGCTTTTTTTCACATTTAGTTTGGAAGTTTTGCCTAATAAAAAATTAGCTTTTAGTTTAGTTTTTCTTCACAAACTTTCATTAGAATCTGTCAATTAATTTTTGTTCCATGTTGTAGAAAAATATGCAGGACTCGAAGGTGCAATGGGGAAGCTGTAGAATAATATAAATAGATAGCTCTTTGAAATAATCCTAGTTACAACTTGTACATAATTCATAGCTAAATAGCAAGTAATAAGTATTTGAAACTAAGCAACTTTTTTTGTAAACACTTTTACTGAGACAATAAAATATTTGAATATGAAGAACAGAAATTATAAACCACAGAAAATCAAGCTAGTTGAAGCATATAAGTTATTTATAATTGGAATATATTCAATTGGTTTTAGTATGTGACTTTGTGGTATTTTAGAATTATCAGTTTATCATTGGTATGTATGGTTGTATGATGTGAGCAGTCAGTAGATTTAGTCGCATGATTCTAGCGTGTATCTAACAGGAAATAGCTAACTGGATCATCATGGAGTAATAGATAATCACTTTCATTCCGGGGCTATCCTTTACTTCTGACTGGGTTCAATGAATGATTGAAATTATCATGCATTTGCCATTTACACTTGACACAAATATTATAGTTGACAGTTTAATCAAAATAATTCAATCTGAAGACAGTAGATCAATTAATGTAAACAAAGTTCAGCAAAGTACCCCTTTAATTCATGTAAACAAGTTCAATTTCCACAAAAGATAGATCCCTGCAAACAATATGCAAAATACAAGACAAATCTATGGAGATATATAAGGCCTACGCTCTTATATAAAACTTTTGCATAGTTTACATGTTCAAAGTTTGTACAATCAGTACTAGGGGGACCACAAATGGTAAGTCAATAATATTGTGTATGCAGTTGAATTGGCATTGCCAATTCTCTCAGTTGTGATTCAATGACACTGAAATTTGCATAGGTTACATGTTAAAGTGTTAGCCATTTTAATTTGTAAGTCTGCAACAATCAAGTTTATGTTTAGATCACCATTGTACTAATAAAGTTGGAGAAGTAGTAGGCTAGCTTATATATTTTTAAAGAAGGTTTATTGAGATCTTTGGACATAAACTTTAGTTTGTCATTTGGATATTTGATACCAAATGATGTAATAAAAGGTTACTGTACAAGTTATCTCCCCTCAACTATATATTTAGTTATGCAGGTTCAATTCTCATTCATTAAGTATACTATGATATTATTACATAAGGTTCTTCTAGCCAGTTATACAATATTCGAGGTAAACTGTAGATGTCCTGGATTGATATTTGAGTTCCTGTATTAGCTTTAGTAAAACTTTATTCTGACATATCATGAATTTACCTTTCCAAAGAAAGTAGAAAATAGGTGTGACTTAGCTGTCACCAGATTACATTATTGTTTGTATTACAATGTACTAATATATAGTGTTGAATTTATTTGTTGATTACATATGTTTAAGGTTGGCTTCCTCACTATTCTAACTGTCATCAGTTTTACATTAAACTTTTAAGTATGATTAGCTTTAAACATTTCACTATACTCTACTTGCTTATCTTCTGTTTGAAGTATATATAACCTTTCATGTGTTGTATTTAATTTAAATGAATAACAGGTACCAAAGGTATCAATAAAAAAAGAAGTCAGCGCTGTGAGTGAATTGTTTCATCTCTGTTTGTTATTGCATTGTTACTGTTTATTTGTATTGAAATGAACACAACATGGGTGGTTATTTTTATCTTACCTGACCAGTTTTGCAAGGTGAGCTAGTACTATAGCCCTCTCCAGAAACTAAATTCTTGAATTGTGATATTACTGTAACATTATAATTTGAAGCAGGTTATGTCCCTTGTTGGACAGTAGGACATCTTCACAATAAAGAAGAGTCAACATTTGGCAACTTTTCCCCTATTAATTTCAAGATAATATATTGTTTACATGAATTTAAAAAGTAATTAAAAATTTTAAAAGTTTCTTCTGAATCTGGAAATGTTTGTATAATAAACTGACTCATAGTTTATATATATATCATTGTTTGCTATGCAGTGAATCAGTTTTATAACAGTATAGAACCAGGTGCTCCGCAGGGCGCAGCTTTATACGACCGCAGAGGTCGAACCCCGAACAGTTGGGGCAAGTATGGACAAAACATTCAAGCGTGATACAGCTCTGAATTTGGATTGTGATCAAATTTTTGACATTACATGGTTTTTTTTTACACAAAACAAATGTCAAGATTTTACAAATCAATTAAAGATTTCTTCAAACTTTTTAAATCTAAAATTAAATAGTTGACACAGCATAGGTTTCTGACACAGAATGAATGTGGTCTAATGAACTTAAAAGGTTTTTTTTGCCTTTGAGCAATTCACTATGCTGTTGAATATTAATCCTCTCAAAAAAATGTTTGAAGAAATTTTCTTTTTATTTATGAAATCTGAAACCCCCCCCCCCCCCTTTTTTTCACATCCCCGTTTCCCTTTTTCCAAAACTGATATCAATTCAAATTTCTAATGGAGTTTGCAACAATAACTACTCTTTTAAATACATCATAAAATATTAAAATGTAAAATAAAGTGCTTGTTATCACTGAATGGTAAAGATTGGGTGGTAGTAAAAGTGAATATACATTGTTTATTGTATAAAACAATAAAAAAAAAACTTCATCAGCAACATTTTATATTGGCAAATTGAAGTTATTTACATAAAGTTATTGGCAAATAAAAATAGAAAATGACATCATAGTCATGTCTGGCAAATGTCCAACATACATTATTTAAAAACATTTTAGATAAGATAAGGAAAAAAAGCTTCATCAGCAACATTTTATATTGGCAAATTTCCAATGAAGTTATTTACATAAAGTTATTGGCAAATAAAAATAGAAAATGACATCATAGTCATGTCTGGCAAATTTCCAACATATATTATCAACTACTATTCTATACAAAGAAAGATAACTCCAATTGAAAATTAATTGCTATTGCACAATATTGTGCAATTAGATATTTCTTGCTATTGTGCAATACTGTGCAAATTGAAAATTTCTAGCTATTGCACAATACTTGATATGGAATCCTGATTTGGACCAACTTGAAAACTGGGCCCATAATCAAAAATCAAAGTACATATTTAGATAAAGCATATCAAATAAGCCCAAGAATTAAATTTTTGTTAAAATCAAACTTAGTTTAATTTTGGACCCTTTGGACCTTAATGTAGACCAATTTGAAAACTGGACCAAAAATTAAGAATCTACATACACAGTTAGATTTGGCATATCAAAGAACCCATTTATTCAATTTTTGATGAAATCAACAAAGTTTAATTTTGGACCCTCATTTGGACCAACTTGAAAACTAGGCCAATAATTAAAAATCTAAGTACATTTTTAAATTCAGCATATCAAAGAACCCCAAGGATTCAATTTTTGTTAAAATCAAACTAAGTTTAATTTTGGACCCTTTGGACCTTAATGTAGACCAATTTGAAAACGGGACCAAAAATTAAGAATCTACATACATAGTTAGATTCGGCATATCAAAGAACCCCAATTATTCAATTTTTGATGAAATCACACAAAGTTCAATTTTGGACCCTTTGGGCCCCTTATTCCTAAACTGTTAGGACCAAAACTCCCAAAATCAAACCCAACCTTCCTTTTATGGTCATAAACCTTGTGTTTAAATTTCATAGATTTCTATTTACTTATACTAAAGTTATGGTGCAAAAACCAAAAATAATGCTTATTTGGGCCCCTTTTTGGCCCCTAATTCATAAACTGTTGTGACCTCAACTCCAAAAATCAATCCCAACCTTCCTTTTGTGGTCATAAACCTTGTGTTAAAATTTCATTGATTTCTTTTACTTATACTAAAGTTATTGTGCGAAAACCAAGAATAATGCTTATTTGGGCCCTTTTTTGGCCCTTAATTCCTAAACTGTTGGAACCAAAACTCCCAAAATCAATCCCAACCTTCCTTTTGTGGTCATAAACCTTGTGTCAAAATTTTATAGATTTCTATTCACTTAAACTAAAGTTATAGTGCGAAAACCAAGAAAATGCTTATTTGGGCCCTTTTTGGCCCCTAATTCCGAAAATGTTGGGACCAAAACTCCCAAAATCAATCCCAACCTTCCTTTTATGGTCATAAACCTTGTGTTAAAATTTCATTGATTTCTATGTACTTTTACTAAAGTTAGAGTGCGAAAACTAAAAGTATTAATTAGTCCCTTTTTGGCCCCTAATTCCTAAACTGTTGGGACCTAAACTCCCAAAATCAATACCAACCTTCCTTTTGTAGTCATTAACATTGTGTTTAAATTTAATTGATTTCTATTTACTTAAACTAAAGTTATTGAGCGAAAACCAAGAATAATGCTTATTTGGGCCCTTTTTTGGCCCCTAATTCCTAAACTGTTGAAACCAAAACTCCCAAAATCAATCCCAACCTTCCTTTTATGGTCATAAACCTTGTGTTAAAATTTCATTGATTTCTATTTACTTTTACTAAAGTAAGAGTGCGAAAACTAAAAGTATTAGTCCCTTTTTGGCCCCTAATTCCTAAACTGTTGGGACCTAAACTCCCAAAATCAATACCAATCAATTCGGACGACGACGCAGACGACGACGCCAACGTGATAGCAATATACGACGAAAATGTTTTCAAATTTTGCGGTCGTATAAAAATGCTTTGAATACATGTAAAAGTTATAGGTGATGCAAATTGATTAAGTTTGCTGTAATATTGTATTCAAATACCACTCAATCAGAAATCAAGCTTGTAATACAAATGACTCTGTAACTGGCATAGGTTCTACTATACAATCTATGGTTATGTTCTAGATTAGGGGGACTAATGCAGCTGTTTTTATGCCCCACCTACGATAGTAGAGGGGCATTATGTTTTCTGGTCTGTGCCTCCGTTCGTCCGTGCGTCCGTTCGTCCGTCTGTGCCTCCGTCCGTTTGCTTCAGGTTAAAGTTTTTGGTCAAGGTAGTTTTTGAAGAAGTTGAAGTCTAATCAACTTGAAACTTAGTACACATGTTCCCTATGATATGAACTTTCTAATTTTAATTCCAAATTAAAGTTTTGACACCAATTTCACTGTCCACTGAACATAGAAAATTATAATGCAAGTGGGGCATCCGTGTACTATGGACACATTCTTGTTTAACATTATTTAAATTCATGTGAGGGATTCAGGCTCCTTTCAGCCTCTTGTTTTGTTATTAGTTATTAACTTTACCTTTGCATGAGTTATTCATTATATGTTAGCACATATTAATAGCAAATGTTGGTTTATTTTTTGAAATTTTTAAATATTAATAGTTTATCATAAAAAAAAGTGTTGCTCCAGTTACTTTTTACTTTTTTACATTGTTCAACAATAATAAGTTCTTTTCATAGTTTTTAGTTGTGTTAATAAAGAAATAAATTAAGTTATATATTTATAAAAAATAAAAGGTCTGTTGTGGCGTTAGTATCCATACATTTCAGTTTCGACCAGAAATTCAGGCTTTAAACTCTCATTTGTACTGCAATTACCAATATTTATTTATTTTAAATTGTAAACATTTGTTATATGGTTTAATTTTCTGGTTATGTTTAGTTTGACTGAAGTTCTAAAAACAGACTTGACAATTGGAACTTTGTTGCATGAGTAACCATGCATGTTAGATTTAAGCAGAAAGTGAATTCTATAGATAGGTTAAAACTTGACTTGTCAAATAGCTTGTTTTATGATTTAAATCACTCCCTTCCAAAGCCTTTGCCAGATTTGACTTTGAAATTAAGATCTTCACTCATGTTTCAAGTCACATTTTTAGTTGTATAAATCACAGACTTTTAAATGTGCATGCTCATAATACATATGTGTATAAACCATTTTACATTATGTCTATCAATCATTGAAATGCAAGGCTTTCATAATAAGACAGGCTTGCCAAAAGAGTGCTGTAGTCTTTATAGACTTAATGTAATTACCTCATTATGTGTTTTCTTTGTGATTTCAGACACATCAACACTATTGGCCAACATCCAGACAGTCTCCACTCCCTTAGACAGCTATCGCACAGTAGGAGAGTGGAACTTAACTCCGCGCCAGTAAGTATTACTTATCAGATAAGAGGCTGTCATTGTTATACACATCTACCACAACTCCGTAGTGGAGTTGAACTTTTCTTGCCACAGTATGTATTGTTATCCATATGGCGACACTATTTTAAAACTTTTAGAGAATTCTTTTCTGTAGAGAGCTTACATAAAAAAGTAGAGTTTCTTGAATCCTTATTGTTTGATATTAATAGTCAGCTACTATGTATACTTAAGGTCAAATTAAGTTGGATGCTGAGAAAAGACGGTTCCAGGCTGAGGAAAGTTTAATGTATTATTATCCTAATGTTTATTGTAGGATTGTGATGCTTCCACTCTAAGATTCAGGCTATTCAGGTATAATACATCACATGTATCATCAAAGTTATAAGGCACAAGATTTTGCTTAGCTTGTGTAATCCACATTTTTTCACAAGATTGAATAGATTTAAAAGAATTTTGTTTCTAAATACTCTATAATATAAACAATGTTGTTTTATGTAAGTTTCAGTTTCTTTATGAAATAAGGTTCTGTTTAAACAATGTTTAACAGAAAAGACTCATATGAACATAAAATGCAAATTAACAGCTTTACAAGTAATTTTATTAATAAGCCTATAATTTTAGAATTATTGATGCTTTATCATTATTTCCCCCTCGCCCATTCGTACTTAGAAGTGAAAAAAAAGGGCTGGGTTTTATTTTTATGCCCCACCTACGATAGTAGAGGGGCATTATGTTTTCTGGTCTGTGCGTCCGTCCGTCTGTTCGTCCGTCCGTCTGTCTGTCCGTTCGTTCGTCCGTCCGTCCGTCTGTCCCGCTTCAGGTTAAAGTTTTTGGTCAAGGTAGTTTTTGATGAAGTTTAAGTCCAATCGACTTCAAACTTAGTACACATGTCCCCTATGATATGATCTTTCTAATTTTAATGCCAAATTAGAGTTTTTATCCCAATTTCACGGTCCACTGAACATGGAAAATGATAGTGCGAGTGGGGCATTCGTGTACTGAGGACACATTCTTGTTTTATGTATTAATTGGTCTTGGACACTTAAGTTATTCATAAACTGAAGAGTTATACACATCCAAATGTTTGTCAGGGAAAAAAAGTTTTGTTGATGAACAATTCTTTGAAAATCCTCACAATCTTATACAAAAATTAGGTTTCATTCATTTCAACTTGAATACGAGCCTGTTTTATTTCAGTGAATAGGTTTTTGTGTAAAGATTGCATGAAATGCAATCAAAACCCTATGGTACTAACTTGATATCTAAATCTTCAAAGGTTTATCACTTCTTTTATGATACACAAAATATAGAGCATCAATCAAAACATTCTATACATCCTATCCATGAACATTTCCAGAAATTTATCAATGATATATGTGCTCAGATATTCAAGTTCCAAAAGGATGTTTTCACTGGTATCTAGTTTCTGTTCTAAAAATATCAATGATGTCATTGTTAAAGTCATCATTAAAAATTAGAGTTATTTACCTTTGTCCAGAATTGTAGTCCAACCAATGCTTTAAACAATGCAATATTTAATATTACTTCCCAATGATAAATTTAAGCAATGTTAACCCTTCAGTGCTTACAAGCACATTGATGGAATTTTGTGTAAGACAAATGGTCGAGGGGATTCACTGCATCTGCTCAATTTCATTATTACTATATATAGATATTTACAATCACATTGCTTTACTTAAACACTTTGATTGACATGCAGTTTTCTATATCAATTTCTTTGTGTGTGATTCAGAAAGATAGTTTATTATATTAAAACAGAAGATTTGGCTTTTTATATAGCTCAGGGCATGTTCTGAAAAGATATTATAAACTGCATGCTAATAATATTCTAAAAGTATGGACGTCAATTAGTACTTGAGTATTGCTTGGTATAGTACAAAGTATTGAATACCAAAATAATACTTGAATAATCTGTTTCCATTTAAGACAATGACCAACAGAATTTCTTTAAATGAATAGAGTAATTGGACTTGTTAATGTTCTCTTTAAATACCATTCAACTGCACTTCATTTCTCAAATTATTTACATCCATGTTATTTCTGAATTTTAAAGGTTGGGTGTTAGAGGTATAGGGTGCAAAGATTCATTGGATAGGTGTAGATTGTATAGGGAATGTAGATTGTATAGAAAATGTTTAATTGTGTCTTTTTATATTGTTTGTTGACTCTATTAGATGTAGACTTGTCACTTTTTAAAAGTCAATATCTGGTTTGCACATACAAACATAAATAAGTCGGTTTTATGATAGTTCACTTTTTTTGTAGAAGAAAATAGGGAATTTTGATTATCTTAACCAAAAAATGAAGACAATATATACAATTTATTTCATATACAATACATGTTCATGAATATCTCAAGACAGAATTATAGTATTTTCTTGTTCTTCATCTTGAAATAACTGATTGTGAGCCTTCAATGATAACAAGTATGCAGGGTGCACCAACACCTAATAGACATGATTGTCATCTGATATGTGAATAGAAATACTACAAATGTGTTTGATTTACTGAGATTAATTTCATTTTAGGCCACATGGTAAATAATCTGATACATCAAACATTCTGCTAGATTCAATGCTTGTTTTAAATTATAGGTTATATATAGGTTAAAGTAAAGTACTGACATATTTTTTCAAGTCTGTTAATAAAATATTTGTTATTTTCAGGATACCTCCGGTGTTGTAACTCCGTATGATCATGGTAGGAAGGTGGAATCATCAAAATCTGGTCGACCAAAACCAGCTCCTAGTAAACTTACTGTGTTTTGGATTGAGGGATAGCATTATTCTTGAACTTTAATCCTCCATGAAAACTCACTGTGTTTTAGATTGAAAGATAGCATCAAAGCATAACTTTATCCTATGCTTTCTTGATACGTACAGTAAACACATTTTTTTATCTGTGATATATTATATAAAAATGTCAAGTTTGAACTGTAACTGGTAAAAATGTTGATGTTTTTTAAGGGCATTTTGTTATGTGTCATATGAGGTATATATATAGTTATGTGTCATATGAGGTATATATATAGTTATGTGTCATATGAGGTATATATAGTTATGTGTCATATGAGGTATATATATAGTTATGTGTCATATGAGGTATATATATAGTTATGTGTCATATGAGGTATATATAGTTATGTGTCATATGAGGTATATATAGTTATTTGCTCAATTTGAGGATTTATTTTTTATGAGATGAAAATCAAAGAAATGATTTGATTAACATATCAATATCTTTGTAACATGGACTTATGTATTTTGTATGAAATAATAGGAAAATATGGACTGAATGTAACCTTAAGAAATGTTATCTTGTGAAAATTTAGTGTTACTGTTTTAAAACTTGTATTTATAATTTAGTCATGCTTCTATATGATAAGTTTTTGTGGTTTCTACTTGTCTGATGTGCCATTGTGATGTTTATATTTATGTTCTAGTAATTTATTTATTTTATTTAGTTTCTTTATTTAACGTAGGTATTGTTAAATATCTTATCAGTTTAATTGGTTTGTTATTTATATCGAGTATATTGTAATAGTTCAGTGCTCCTTATTTTCTGATGATTGATAAGCTTTAAAAGGAAGTCTATCAACATGATCAGATTCATGTTTTCTCAAGACGTGAAGTGATTTCTGGTTTTATAATTTGTAAAAACAGGAGTGATATTTTCTATCAACCAACAGCATTGACAAATTACCAATAAGAACAACAGCATTAAACACCATTCATGCCTCTTATTTTGTCCAAGGGACATCAGCTGCTGCAGTTATTGAATGCATTACAACATCTTACATGTACCAAAGTAGTAAAACTTTAAAAAGATTTTTCCCTAATTAAGGAAAAGATAACTCATTTCTTATTACTTCTAACATGTCTAATCGGTATTTTTTTCCTATACCAAATGACCAAATTTACTCATGACAGAATTATAAAGAACAAATTTCAATACTCATAACTCTTGTTCAGAATAGATTTCTTTACTATAGTTTTATTTGTTGATTGATATATTTACTATTGTCCTTATATCTATTGGTAGTATAAGAATTTAGCATTACACATCATATTCTATAAATGTATTGCCTGTATATTCATTTTCTACTTGTTTTCTTTTAATTAGCAAACTCTGTTATATGGATAAAACAGTTGTATCTTTTGAAGAAGATCTAAGAGACTGTTGCCATATTAGTTCTTTGTTGAAGCTTTTCCGTTGATTATCTTGATTACAAGATGTGATAAGGTTATATCTTTGGAAGGTTGCTGTCTGTACTTTATATTGGCTAATGATCGCCATCACTTTTTGCCTGTGTTCTTTGAACATGTCAAAGAGTATATTATCGTCGATATAACTTTCAAGTCATCAAAAAAGACAGAAATTGTGAGAAGAATTTTCCTGATGCTTGTACTTGCACAGAAAATGACAGCTTTGACTTGTAGATTAACTGGTTTCACATTATTATGAGCAGTTGTTATTTTAGTTGATATCCTTTTTATGAAATAAAGAGATACCAATTTTAATCAGTTGCAAGAAAATATGTTTGTGAATAGATCATATTGGTTTTGTCATGTATTCTTTTCTTACAAAGTTGGGATGTGACCTTTTCATGTTTTCATTACTCACAAGTTTGAATGACCTTGCCTGTTTCATACCATTGCCATTCAGTTTTGTCTATACTAATGTTATTTCTGAGTGTGGTTTTATAAATGTTCATTGATAAGGTTTCTTTGGTTACCATCCAAGGATGTATTTTATTGAAGCTGTTTCTGGACTTGTACTAAAATGCTAAAAAGGAATATTTTTGTTTGCCATATATTTTTTATTATGATAATTTTTTGTTTGTTTGATACTGTTTGGAAATAAAATGGTGTTATTTAGATGTATTTTAAATACTTTATTTTAACTTTTTTCATGTGCTTTTAATTTTGCAGCGTTTTAAGTAAATACCAGTAAAACTGAAGTTGTGTGTTTAATGTGTGTACATATCTCCATAAAGCATTTAGATTTTTCAAGTCTTATTCTGGTTTTCAATATAACACATTCAATTATTCTATCAGTAATTTGTTCCATAGATGAATTTAAACTGCATTTCTATTTGTGTGCACTTATTTTTGTGAAAATATACCTACTACAAATTTCATGACAATACATTACCAAAGAAGTACATGAACAGAAGTCTTCGTATTACATTTGTTACATTGGTGCCTGGATGGCTGAGTGGCTAATGTAGTTTATAGTGATCACTTATAAGTCCCCTACAGGCTACTGACGAAGTCAAAGGGGACTATAGATTTGCACCCTATCCGTCTGTCCATCCGTCAGACCGGCAAATCTGCAATACTGACAGAATGCTTGATAAGCCTGTCTTAGGATCAGATGGAGCACAAGGTCCAGTCAACTCTCACTAGAATTGCCAGTCTGTGGTTCTGTTCACATTTTTCCGCTTTCTCCAATAAAAACTTGTCGCCATGATTTAACCAAGTGTGTTGAAAATGGGATTATACACATTCTTTCAATCAAATATTGTTTATGAGAGGAGAATTTCTTTCAGATTTTCTGTTTGTTATGTTCACTGACATTTAAAACAAATTAAGTAATATAATACAACACATATTTTGTATTTTTACAAATTCTTAGGTCTTAACATTGTGAACTTTTAAACTTAGTCTTTTACTTTCATAATTCTCTTAGAATTTATATAAAACAAAATATCTTAGAATACTTTAACTGACATGGTTTGAGACTTGTACAAATGTTGGATGGAGAGTAGCATTGGCACTTATACCACATCTTCCTATATCTTTATAAAGTAAATATATGATTAAGTAATTATGCAATGTGTAAGTCTTGAATGAGAATGATAATAAAACTTGTTTAAAGGTAAATCTTGATTGGTAGTGCTGTTATTATTTGTTTTAGAAAATCAAACCCATCTTATCTTATTCTATTTTTGTATTATTGAAAGGATGGGTCACCATTTTGATTGTCTTTCTTGGAACACATTGTTTATCTTCCAGTTGTTATGAGATTTCCCATAGTGTCCATCCCAATATAAATATCAATAGATGTTTTCATTTCTTGAGCTTTAAAAAGGTGATAATCCCAAAAAATTAAGCTTTTTTTTTACTGCGTCTTAAAGAACTAAAGAGCAATGTCCTTGAAAATTAAGGATTTTTTGTTTTCATGATGATAATGAAAGTACCTTTTCACAATATTTATTAAGTTCTGAAGTTATGGTTTACTTAAGCCAAGCTATATTGTTGCTTCAGGATGAAAAGACAAGTATCACTGTTTTAAATTCTAACAGAAATAATGACAGCAACACAACAACACAAAAAACCAGATATTTAGAGGTCAATAGTTGACCAGTGTCTTTACATATATTAAATTCTTAAATCATGCCAAGTCTGGGAATAGTATTATAAACAAGTGTCTAGATTTATAATATCAATGTAGATACAAGCTAGGCTGTGATAGTATTAGTTTTGTTCTATTTATTGTACCTAGTATTGGTATTTCTTATGTTTATTTATTTTTTATACTAGAAATGGATGGGAATCTATATTTATCTTGTAAAACTAATAGTTTTTTGTTTCAATAAATACAGAATTAACTTTATATAGCATTTATCATTAAATTGTCATTTAATATATTTTTGTCTTTTTCAAAATAATAAAAAAAACACTGATTTCTGGTTAAATAATTACATTTGATTTCCTTGAATTATTGAGTCCAGATATTGCATGCAGCTTTTAATAATTGGTTTTCAAAATATAAAGATTGATTTTTGCATTTGAAATTAATACTGAGACAGATAGTTCAATTCTATTATTTTATTTTATGATTAATTTGTGGGGGTAGTATTCATATTTAGAGTTTCATAAGTTTATCCCAACTAGGGGTTTTATCCTCAATGTGTTGGGTGTTGCAAGGGAAATTATCCAGATTCATCAGGCATTCCTATAGCAGTTTTTGACCAAAATATTTTGTTTTAATTATTCATATAACTCCAAAACATGTTACTTCAGATAATTTTATGATGTTGACTTTTTTTTTATATATAGGAATGAAATTCTATACCTCTGTTCATTTAAAAAAAAGCATACATCTGAAATATTTTGTGAGTTATAAGGTCTGATTTAAGAGTATTTTTACATTGTTTTTGTGTTGAAAAGACTTGAGTCTTTACGAAACTATGTTGGATTTAGATTAATGGAAGATTGAGAATTAAAAGCATTATAAGAATAAATTCTTGTTTATTTATATATTGCAGTTCCATTTCTTAGTTAAAGAAGGGCGAAAGATACCAGAGGGACGTTCAAACTCATTAATTGAAAATAACCTTACAAGGCCATGGCTAAAAAAGATGAAGAAAACACACAATCAATAATACAAAAAACACAACATAGAAACTCCAGACTGAACAACACAAATCCCATCAAAAACTGGGGATGGTCTGAGGCACTCTGCAAGGGTAAGCAGATCCTCCCCCACATATGGCACCCATCAGGAAGTTATCCAGCTTATCCTGTCTATCATAGGCAAAAGTTCTTGGTGGTTACACATTTTAAGTTGCAGATATTTTTTCATCTGGCTGGACGCCAAGTGATGAGAAAAGCTCACTTGGCCCTTTGGTCCAGGTGAGCTAAAAAGTGAACTGCAAAAACTCTTATCATTCAAACAAATGTTTTTGTGTATTATTCTGTTTAACGATTAATATGCAGTGAAAATAAATTATAATTATAATTTATTACTTAACAATATACCAAGACAAATATGACACATATGAAACAACACTGCCTCCTGACCTGGAACGGGCGCATAATGAATTCTGCTGTTGAAACAAAATTTTGAGATACAACATATGAATAAAATTGAAAATCAAAAGCAATATTTGCATTCATTTATTGATTCAATATGAATTAGGTCTTTTTAGTATTGCATCACAATTTATTATCCATATAGCTTGTATAACTTACTATGCAGTATGGTTTTCACTCATCGTTTAAGGCATTATCACAAACCATAGTTGTTAAAACCCACATTCTTTGGTCACTGGTGTCAGGGACTAAACTTGGGAATTTCAAGCTGGGAGCCCAGACCAGATATTTCATAATTAGTTTCTATATGTTCAACTGAAATTTAACTGAAAAGTTTAGGGGCCAGCTTAAAATCTAGGAGCAATAGGCAACTGGGCCCACTTTAAGTTTTGTCCCTAGGTGAATAATTCTCTCTTTTGCAATCATGCCACATCTACTTATATATAGTGTATATATTTGTCAGTTTGGTAACTGTATTTATTGCATAGCAATATAATATTTCCCACAGAAAGTAACCAATAGTTAGCGTGAAATAAATTCCAATATTGCTCTAGTGCAATAAATCTTCAAAATTCATAATGTCATCAACAACAAAATCTTAGTTTAAAACAATTTTTACTTTCCTATACAATAAAAGGGTTATTGCATGAATATTGGGGAATATTGTCCCTCGTAGAACATATATTGCACTCGCAAGCTCATGCAATATAAAATTCTACTCGGGACAATATTCCCCAATATTCATGCAATAACTCTATAGTATAAAACAATTTGTTTGTTAACTGTAAGGAAACTACTGATATTAACATCTGACGAATTTACAAAACAATCCAATAAACACTGTTTACTTTCAATATTTTATTTGTTTACAATGTAGAGATTAACAAAACAACAACAATAATAATATACATGTATAACAATGATTATTTTGCTGCTTTATAAAATGATATATCAAAATAAAATGACAGACAGACAAGAAGAACATCAATAGATAAAACAATACAATAAAGATAATAACAGACGTATATAGATAAGACATCAAAGTAAATGGATCAAAATATAGATCTCAATATATAAAACATATAGTATAAGAGGGAGAATGTTCAGCATCAAATAGGATACAACCATTGCAGATTTAGCCATAAACCACATACAACCATTGAAGATTTAGCCAAAAACCAGATACAACCATTGAAGATTTAGCCATAAACCACATACAACCATTGAAGATTTAGCCAAAAACCAGATACAACCATTGAAGATTTAGCCATAAACCAAACTTCACAAAACTTAATGCCCATTTTAATATAAAATTTGTCTGTCTTTGGACAGAATGGACTATCAGCATCTATGGATTACTAGTATAAAGGCCACAACCATATAGCCAGGGGGTTTGAAGGGTTCATATGACTCCCCCCCCTGAAAACAAATAAGCACTGTTTGAAATTGTAACTGTTAAAGTTGAGTATGATAGCTTCGTGATTCCATGTAAATTGACTGAGACTCAAATGGTACAACAAAGAACCAGAATGGCAGTTAGATTACACATAAAACACAAAGTACCAATCTTGTAGAAACATATTTCATTATATTTAAAAAATATATATAAATCTGAGGCATTAATACTTAGTTACTCATTAATAAAACTTTGACAATCTAATGAACTCAAGATGATTCAGGCCTAGTACATGTAGTATGAAATAAGCTTCTTAAAAAGTTCTTTTTCAAATAATAGTTATCAAAGGTACCAGGGTTATAATTTAGTACGCCAGACGCGCGTTTCGTCTACATAAAACTCATAAGTGACGCTCAAATCAAAAATATTTACAAACCCAAACAAGAACAAAGTTGAAGAGCATCGAGGATCCAAAATTCCAAAAAGTTGTGCCAAATACGGCTAAGGTAATCTATGCCTGGGATAAGAAAATCCTTAGTTTTTCAAAAAGTTCAAAGTTTTGTATACAGGAAATTTATAAAAATGACCACATTATTGATATTCATGTCAGCACCGAAGTGTTGACTACTGGGCTGGTGACACCCTCGGGGAAGAAACGTCCACCAGCAGTGTTACCCACATAATAGTAAATTTTCAAATTAGGAACTAAAATTCGATATGTGTATGCCAATGTATGAAATTAACAAAACCTTCAGCAGAGGCTACAATAACATCTCAAAAATGTATGTAATTAAAAAAAGTGTAACACCTTGATAATCAGCATTAAATTATTCTACAACCGATGAGCAAAATATAATGTGTACAACATTGATCATATTTTTTAACTACAAATACAGAAACTACTGGCAGTTAAATGGGACTGAAAGAGAATGACAAGATAAATGTGACAGCAACCAAACAATATTGATACATTATTTTCTAATTATACAAAGAAGTTTAAGCTAGTTCATATTTTTGGCTTTGAAAATAATACAGGAATTTATATTTTTATAAAAAAATATTTGAAAATTTGAAAAAGGCACCAAAGATAATCAGTAGCACCAAGCTCAGACAGATTTTTATATCTTTTTTTAAAATACTGATTTATCAACAATATACATACTTTTTATATGTTTAAAATACAAAAATATCAAATTGTGATTTGCAAATAGCCATGATATATTTCTGTGAGTTATTTTCTGGACACATAAAGGTGTTGTACAAACATATTACATACATCAGCATAGGTTAAATTAATAAATTCTAATAGTGATCAAGTAAAATTTCACTTGTCTCTTATTATTTTAATTATATATGAGAAATAGTAGTGCCACAAAAGAGACATCATGATAAAAGTTTGGATTTGGTTTTAAAGCTGTTTAAAAATTGTCCCATAATAGGAGGGAAAGCTTGACAGTTAACCATTAAAGGTATTGTGTCTATCCTAATCCTTAATAGGTATGTACTTCTTTAGTTTTGCATTAAGTTCTATTTGGGACTCCCAACCTAGGCAATATTTGGAGTATAAAAAGTCTATGCATCATCCATATATATAGCCCTATAAGGTGGGACCAAGCAGGTGGGACCAAATCTACTGCCCCTCCCCTCCTGTCTAAATCTGCCTCTAATAAAAGAGACAAGAAATTCCAAAACAAAGTTTAATACAACCATTTATCTTTTATCTGATCACATAAACAGCATAAATTAAAATAATTATATAGCCTATTTCAACAAAATAACAGAAATAAACATATATTTTCAAAAATTCTACAATAAACCAAAATGAGTCTTTGATTTTAAGCCTTTTCCTCTTTAGATATCAAGGTAATTTATAGCTGACTTGATCACAATACCCAGCTACAAGTCTATAGAGGTTAAACATTTAATATATATCTTTACCCTATCCTAACCTCTTATTAAATAACTAATAAGCATGATCTACTTTATTAATAAATGTGTACCAGCTTGTATCTTGTTCCTATACTTAAACTAATTGTACATCTAATTCTAAACGAGTTCTTAACCCTAAACTACAAGTAATGGAGGTTTAAATGACATTACAGATTTCTTTCAGAAAAAGAACCTTATACATGTATAATATAAAACACTGAACACTTATTTGGTTGTTTAACACATTCACTGAAGGAATGGACGACAAAAATATAAATACTGCACAATACTAGGAATGTTTATTGCTTTCGTCCTGACATAAAAGGTAATGGCTGGCTTCACAGGGGTTGGTTTATTCCTGACATGATAAACATTGGTTTACATTATACTGGTGTTTTGTATGCAATGAAATACTGTTTCAATCAAAACTTTCTACATTCTTTTCAATTTCAGGTTATTTCTTTTAACTTCTTATTTAGTTTTTGTTGTTGGCATTAATGTTTTGTTCCTGATATAGGGACCTTCCTTATAACTGACTACACATATGAATCCACATCCTTTGGTGGTGGTTAGTTGTCTCTTTAGTAATCATTCCACTTTTCATCATTTTACATTCTAACTGGATTTAACAATTCTAACCTGTCTTTTTCACTGCCAGTGATTGTAGTAATAGTTCACTAAAATGTTAAGTATATATATAAAGCAGATTATTTAGTCATCCTAGGTGTAGTAATATATCTTATAAAGGTCTATATTTGTATATTATGTTATGTTACTATAATGTCTATGTGAGGTCATGTACTATCAGTAGTAGCACCATAATTCTGTTGTTGCTGGTCCCCTTCACTAAACAGTGTATCATCTGATGCATGATATACTACATCAGTAGGGAGGATGGGTTCCCTGTCTGTGTCGGTCAGGTGACTTACTTCACCTTTTGGCTGGACCTCTCCAACATTTATTGTGGCAAATAACCATGCTGTAAAATACAACATGTTAAATGTTATCCATCTACAATTCTAATTTTAATATTTTAAATTTGGTGAATAGCTGGTGTTTTTGGCAGAGTCTGTAAAAAACATTTAGGTTCACATAACCTGTGAAAATTGTTGTCTCCATACTTTAACACAAAATGTTTAATGTATGTGAAAGTAGTCCTTTTAATAGTTTTAAGACTACTTATACCAAAAAAAGAGTCTGCTGTTGTGTCATATATCATTTTGAAAATCATTTGTTTAGATTTACCACAATAAAAGTTTCTAAGGAATAGATAACCACAGAATCAAAAGCTTAACAAAAGATAGGGACTGAGTGTCATTTCTCAAAATCATGTTGGTTTCCTTGATTTAAGTTAAGATTTATACACAATGTAGGTAAAAAAATTTCAGAGACACTTGTAGGGGCTCGCTTTAAGGATTTCATTCATAATATCTATGTCATTTGACTGTACTTTTAAATAGCAGTCTACCAGTCATTATAAAAATCACCATAAAGTATATTAATGATTGTCTTTTATTAAGAACATCTGTATAACTTTTTTTAATATGCAACCTAATTTTTGTTTGTATTCTTTTTTTTAATTGTTCATGAACATTAACAATGTGTTAACTGTTGATATTTATAGCCTTTTTCTTCTTCGCTGTGAATACCACTGTCACTCTAATATAATTATAATCAATTTAACTATTGTCAGTTTATTGTCCTAATTTTGTATGCCATAACCATTTAATGTAAATGTGTTTGTGCGAATAAAATATTGTCTATTGTCTATTGTCTATGAACACTTAAAAATTACATGGAAATAAACTTTTGAGACTTGTTGACCATGTTCTGTCTTATTTCGGGGCTCACCCTGGTTTTTTTTATAGTACCAATGAACATCTAATACTTACATGGAAATAGACTTGGTGAGACTTGCTGACTATGTTCTGTGTTATTAAGGGGCTCACCCTGGGTTTCCTCTATACTACCTGGTGTTTTACCGACTGTGATAAAATACACACCAATAAATGACAGTATACAACTGAAAAGATAGACACATATTTAAATAATTTAATTTTGGATGCAACACGTCTCCTGATTGGCTGACGTTATTTTGTTATGAGCCCATAGACATAATTCAGTCATGTGACTGTGACGTCATCAATGTTTTTTCATGGTTTTCTTCGGTTTAAAATGGAATTAAGAATTAAATTATAAGAAATGACTGTAATATTTTTGAAAATTAAGTGTTCACCCAAAAACCAGTTTGGCCACAACATAACAATTTCAAGTTTATTTACAATTTACATTATGTGTATATGTTAAGTATGTTTAAATGAACATATGTTCTCATAGTTTAGGACTTTATTCAGAATAGGTTGAACAAGAATGTGTCAAAAGTACGCGGATGCCCCACTTGCAGTCTTGCACTATCATTTTCTATGACCATGAAATTGGGGTAAAAACTCTAATTTGACATTCAAAATAGAAAGATCATATTATAAGCAACATGTGTACTAAGTTTCAAGTTGATTAGACTTCAACTTCATGAAAAACTGCCTTGACCAAAAATTTTAATATTGAAGCGGGAAGAAGGAACAGACGGACAAACGAACGGACGAACGAACAGAAAGACAAACGGACGCACGAACCAACCCACAGACCAGAAAACATAATGCCCCTCTTCTATCGTAGGTGGGGCATAAAAATACAGGCAAAGATTAGATGTTCATGAAGTATCCTTTATTTTGACTTTAATGGAACCTTAATGAAAAACTGGATAAATTGCCAAAATAGCCTGTGATAAACATTTAGATATGAGCCCAGTCAATATCACACATCTTATAGCACCATGGGTAAATTAGCATGTTGTGATTGGTTGAACTCTGTTATGTGGTGACCCCCTATGGAATCGTAGGGGGGTAGTAAATTTCATAGTGGGTTCATGACATCACATCTACTGTTAATGGTGACATCATCTATTAATGTTATTGTGTTTCATTGCTTATCTCAACAAAATGCTGCAGAAAAAGTCCTGCTTGCGAAAAATTTGTTATACGGTTAACTACTCACCCCCTACAGACCATAGAGGGTCAGTAGCGAACCATATAACTTATATTCTAATGCAATGTGTATGTAACAATTTTTTTCATTGGCTAAAAGTTGATGTCAAATCCACAGTTGACCAGGCATAACTAAGGAGGGACAACCATTTTGAAATGATTGAATCAACAAATGTTTGATTACTACTATATAATCCAAAAATAAAACAACACCTACCTCGAATTCGCCGTTTTAAAGTTATTTTATCCGAATTTGAAGCGTACAGGTAACGTAATAACCTCCAGTTTGTAAGTTTTCATTTGTCTAACGTCACGTTTACCCATGACGTCTTTGCGCCAAAATCATTCATGAAGTTTCACGGATTTTTTTTATTTGTCAAATTTAGACATTTTCCCAAGTTTTATCATATTATTTCTTTTTGAAATGCATTAGAATCGGAATAACAGTACTGTAGTTGAAGAGTTGCCACCGTCAATTTTGATTTGACGGTCCCAAATCTCCGTTTTACTGTCTCCACTACGCGTCGCCAGTAAAACTGCATTTGCGACCGTTGAATCTACAATTGACGGTGGCAACTCTTCAACTACAGTACTGTTATTCCTTAAGTATCACCCTTCAACCAATATAATTTCTAAAACAAAGCTCTTTGGATTTTAATGGTGTCTTGAGTTGATAGACGTGCAATATTGAAAACTCTATGTGATGTTTTCTATTTATCATACCTCTCCCTCTTTTCCGAAAACCAGAACTTACCCAACTAAAAACATACAAATTTCTAAACCATTCATTCCCCAAAATTCTTTGTAGAATATAATTCCTGCAACATAAATAAATATATTTAATTGTTAGCTTTAGAATAACAATTTAATATCAGCCATATTTTAAATAAAGGAACATTTTCACAATTTGTAAACTACAATGTATACAAATACAAAAAATGAACTGAAAAGCAACACTTATTTCCTGAGAATGATATTACAGACTGCATTTCAATATTGTAATGAAAAACAAATGCAACAAAAAGCATAAAATAAATAAAATAATCACAGACAAATGTTTGAGGCATTCAGATTCACGACCCATGAGTACACTCACCTGCTAATATTGCACTAATAGTAAAGAACACAAAATGGGTTGGAACAACAACGGTAGAATTAAATTCTCTCATCGCCATATTCAAGTACCTGAAAAATACAAATAAACCTTATATGTTGCTATACTCCTTGTCACTTCATTTGAGGACAGAAGTATCTAGTTTATTCTGAATTTCTTAGAAACTTATGATTAAAGTATAAGATACTATAGAAACTTCTCTGAACTAAACAGAAAACAAGCTCTAGGTTACTGCTCTGAATTGACCTTTACATCATACGTCATTTGTAGGTTAAGAGGTATGCCAGACATAAGGGGAAATTACTCTTATGAAAAACATTTAGCTTCACAGCTAAATAAGGCTTTGTTGCTATTGGCTGATCTAAGATGCCTTTTTTTATTTTATTCCTAACTTATCTTGACATTGTATCATATGGACTCTTGTTGAAGGCCATATGTAACTGTTTGTGTACCCTAGTGTATGCTGTCTCATTCATATATATACCTAACAAGAATGTGTTCATAGAACACAAATGCCCCACTCGCATGATCATTTTCTATGTGCAGAAAATTGGGGCCACAAATCTAATTTGGCATTAAAATTAGAAAGATCATATCATATATAGGAAACATGTGTACTAAGTTTCAAGTTGATTGACTTCAACTTCATCAAAAACCAACTTGACCAAAAATTTGAACCAAAATTGGGACAGACGGATAGACATATGGTACAACAGACGCACAGACCGAAAAAACATTATGCCCCAAGGTTTGGTATTAAGATTTACTTGCATTGATCACAATGACATGAATGAACAGATCAGTGTAAATCACTTACTTGACTTGAACTGATTCACTGATCAATATGGCAATGGCCAGAATAAATCTCTCATGTAAAACAATGACCACAATCACACAGCCAAGGATTAAATCACTTACTTGACTTGTATAACAGCGCTGACTACCATGGCAATAGCCATTATATATAGTCCAGGATATGACATTTGAGAATATCCTTCAAACGTTAACTGTAACATTCCTGACACTGCTTTAGCACAAATAACTGTTATTGAGGCTGTAATAAAAAGAGAATAATATGAATTAAACATCTTTAAGCCAATATACTGATGAAAAGAATGATTAGTTTTCTCCATAAAATAAACCCCAAAATTGTTTACAATCGCAGCAATTACATAAGCATTTTTGTCAATTAAAGACCTTGATATATGTCAGCAGAATTTTAAGTTTTTGTAAAATTTGTTTATAACTTTTATAGACTCTGTTTATTTTTTAGCCCGACATGATGTATAGACCTTTGTCTTATAAGTAGATTATATGGTAACTTCTACCAACATATGTCTTTTCTGTTTATTGTGTTGTAGAATTGATGTAATGCCTTGTTCACACGTACATGTAATTCGAATTGAATTGGAATCAAATGCCAATAGAATTTGCTAATCACTTTCACACACTCTTCTTTTTTAATTCAAATTGATCCGAATTGGCTAATCCGAATTATCCAATTCGCATTAGAAATATGTTTTTGTTTTAAAATGAATTAAAAGTTAAACGTTGTTATGACAGTATTAAAAGTGAATTTGACGCACATTGCAATTTGAATTAGAATTAACGTTAGGATGTGAAATGTTTCAAATTCGAATTAAACTAATGCGAATTAGTTAATGCGAATCGAATTCGAATTACGTGTGAACTCAGCATAAGATTCAGAAAGTATATCCTATGTTTCTACCGGTAACTATTGTTATGTTATTTCATTCATGTTTGTCTAATCACTTGGATTCCACAAAAATCTTCTTTGTTTTCAAGATATGAAAAATATTTTCTACAGAAAGTCCTGTGTGAAGGAGGTAAATTCTATGAATAAAGCTACCAAAAAGACTTTTTAAAAGATTTGAAGAAAATAAAAAAATAAAAAATTGTTTTTAAATCTGATTTCTTAAAACTTTTAATAAATCAATGACCAATCTGGCTAGATCAGTAAACTTTCTGGAAACTGTGATTAAACAGAATAAAGAGCTGTGCTTTACTCAGCCTTTAGCGCATGATACGCCCGTTGCTCTTTTAACTTGTCTTTTATGCTTTAAATGAATTTATATGATCAACTAGAAATATATATACAAATCAAAAGGGATGTTACATTAATATATTCACCAAAGTTTCATAAAATCCCCCTTTTTTAGGTATAAAAATTCATTACTTAAGAAAACGTAAAATCTAAAATTTATAAAAATGGAAAGGGAGCTTATGTTAATAGATATAAACAATTTATCAAAGTTGCATAAAATTTTGAGAAAGTGTTAGTTATTGTCCCAAAATTCGAAAATCCCCCCTTTTTTAAGCATAAAAATTCATAACACGGAAATGTAAAATCTGAAATTTATAAAAATTGAAAGGGAGCTTACATCAATAGATATAAACAATTCACCAAAGTTTCATGGACATTGGTGAAAGCCTTTTTGAGTTATTGTCCGAAGTGTTGAAAACCCCCCTTTTTTAATGAATAAAGCCCCATAAATCCAAAATTAAAATCTGAAATTTATAAAAATTGAAAGGGAGCTTACATCAATAGATATAAACAATTCACCAAAGTTTCATGGACATTGGTGACAGCCTTTTTGAGTTATTGTCCGAAGTGTTGAAAATCCCCCCTTTTTTAAGAATAAAGCCCCATAAATCAAAAACTTAAAATCTGAAATTAAAAAAAAACGAAAGGGAGCTTACGTCAATAGATATAAACAATTCACTTAAGTTTCATGGAAATTGGTGAAAGTGTTTTTGAGTTATTGTCCAAAGTGTTGACAACGGACGGACGGACGGACAGTACTTCGGACGGACGGACAGACGGACAACAGTATACCATAATACGTCCCGTCTAAAAGATGACGGGCGTATAAAAATGGGAAGGAGCAATATGTAAAAGAGACAACAACCAGACAATAGTTATCAAAAGTACCAGGATTATAATTTTATACGCCAGACGCGCGTTTCGTCTACATAAGACTCATCAGTGACGCTCAGATCAAAATAGTTAAAAAGCCAAACAAATACAAAGTTGAAGAGCATTGAGGACCCAAAATTCCCAGATGAGATGAAAACAGCCCAAAGCAATCAATGGGTCTTTAACGCATTGAGAAAATCCTGAACCCAGAACAGAAAGACCACTTATGTATACTTACCAATTATATCTGCTATCAATAAATATATAACTACTTTCTTCATCTTAACTTTATATAACAGGAATAGTACAACTCCCAAAACTATAATTTCTATAATCTGAAATAAACAAAACTTAATTGCCAGGTTGTTTGTTAACATCAACAGTAAACACATGACCTAGGTACTTTTAAAATTTATAATAACATTATTCTCTTTACTGCATATTTCAATGTTTTTCTTTTTCTATGGTTTGTCAACCAGGAATCATAAAATTTTAAAACAGATATCTTGTAAAATATGTATTCTCGATTATAAATGTTTAGTTCTTGAGCTGAATATATGTCACATCTTACCCTGTTTTTGTTTAACACATACACATCTGCTGTCTTTTTTTCAGACTTTTAAGGTAAACATGTTGATCATTTTACCCACACTTATGGTTTCAATAAAAACTGTAAAGGTCATGGGTTTTTTTCAGCCATACCAATAATTACAATATAAACTATAAATGTCATGTTTTTTGTACCTACACTCATACTAATAATATAAAATAAATGTCATGGTTTTTTAGCCACACCCATACTTACAATGTAAACTGTAAATGTCATGGTTTTTTTAAGCCACACTCATACTTACTATATACAATATGAATGTCATGGTTTTATTAAGCCACACTCATACTTACAATGTAAACTGTAAATGTCATGGTTTTATTAAGCCACACCCATACTTACAATATAAACTGTAAATGTCATGGTTTTTTAAGCCACACCCATACTTACAATGTAAACTGTAAATGTCATGGTTTTATTAAGCCACACCCATACTTACAATATAAACTGTAAATGTCATGGTTTTTTAGCCACACCCATACTTACAATGTAAACTGTAAATGTCATGGTTTTATTAAGCCACACCCATACTTACAATATAAACTGTTAATGTCATGGTTTTTTTAGCCACACCCATACTTACAATGTAAACTGTAAATGTCATGGTTTTATTAAGCCACACCCATACTTACAATATAAACTGTAAATGTCATGGTTTTTTAGCCACACCCATACTTACAATGTAAACTGTAAATGTCATGGTTTTATTAAGCCACACCCATACTTACAATATAAACTGTTAATGTCATGGTTTTTTTAAGCCACACCCATACTTACAATATAAAATGTACATGTCATGGTTTTTAGCCACACCCATACTTACAATATAAAATGTAAATGTCATGGTTTTATTAAGCCACACCATACTTACAATATAAACTGTAAATGTCATGGTTTTTTATCCACACCCATACTTACTATATAAACTGTAAATGTCATGGTTTTTTAAGCCACACCCATACTTACAATGTAAACTGTAAATGTCATGGTTTTTTAAGCCACACTCATACTTACAATATAAACTGTAAATGTCATGGTTTTTTAAGCCACACTCATACTTACAATATAAACTGTAAATGTCATGGTTTTTTAAGCCACACTCATACTTACTATATACAATATAAATGTCATGGTTTTTTAAGCCACACCCATACTTACAATATAAACTGTAAATGTCATGGTTTTATTAAGCCACACCCATACTTACAATACAAACTGTAAATGTCATGGTTTTATTAAGCCACACCCATACTTACAATGTAAACTGTAAATGTCATGGTTTTTTAAGCCACACCCATACTTACAATATAAACTGTAAATGTCATGGTTTTATTAAGCCACACTCATACTTACAATATAAACTGTAAATGTCATGGTTTTTTAAGCCACACTCATACTTACTATATACAATATAAATGTCATGGTTTTTTAAGCCACACCCATACTTACAATATAAACTGTAAATGTCATGGTTTTATTAAGCCACACCCATACTTACAATACAAACTGTAAATGTCATGGTTTTTTAAGCCACACTCATACTTACAATATAAACTGTAAATGTCATGGTTTTATTAAGGCACATCCATACTTACAATGTAAACTGTAAATGTCATGGTTTTATTAAGCCACACTCATACTTTTTATATAAACTGTAAATGTCATGGTTTTTTAAGCCACACTCATACTTACAATATAAACTGTAAATGTCATGGTTTTATTAAGGCACATCCATACTTACAATGTAAACTGTAAATGTCATGGTTTTATTAAGCCACACCCATACTTACTATATAAACTGTAAATGTCATGGTTTTTTAAGCCACACTCATACTTACTATATACAATATAAATGTCATGGTTTTTAGCCACACCCATACTTACAATATAAACTGTAAATGTCATGGTTTTATTAAGCCACACCCATATTTACAATGTAAACTGTAAATGTCATGGTTTTATTAAGCCACACTCATACTTACAATGTAAACTGTAAATGTCATGGTTTTATTAAGCCACACCCATACTTACAATATAAACTGTAAATGTCATGGTTTTTTAAGCCACACTCATACTTACAATATAAACTGTAAATGTCATGGTTTTATTAAGCCACACCCATACTTACAATACAAACTGTAAATGTCATGGTTTTTTAAGCCACACTCATACTTACTATATAAACTGTAAATGTCATGGTTTTTTAAGCCACACTCATACTTACTATATACAATATAAATGTCATGGTTTTTAGCCACACCCATACTTACAATATAAACTGTAAATGTCATGGTTTTCTTAAGCCACACCCATACTTACAATGTAAACTGTAAATGTCATGGTTTTATTAAGCAAAACCCATACTTACAATATAAACTGTAAATGTCATGGTTTTTAGCCACACCCATACTTACAATATAAACTGTAAATGTCATGGTTTTATTAAGCCCAACCCATACTTACAATGTAAACTGTAAATGTCATGGTTTTATTAAGCCACACTCATACTTACAATGTAAACTGTAAATGTCATGGTTTTATTAAGCCACACCCATACTTACAATATAAACTGTAAATGTCATGGTTTTTTAAGCCACACTCATACTTACAATATAAACTGTAAATGTCATGGTTTTATTAAGCCACACCCACACCCATACTTACAATATAAACTGTAAATGTCATGGTTTTTTAAGCCACACTCATACTTACAATATAAACTGTAAATGTCATGGTTTTATTAAGCCACACCCATACTTACAATATAAACTGTAAATGTCATGGTTTTTTAAGCCACACTCATACTTACAATATAAACTGTAAATGTCATGGTTTTTTAAGCCACACTCATACTTACAATATAAACTGTAAATGTCATGGTTTTATTAAGCCACACCCATACTTACAATATAAACTGTAAATGTCATGGTTTTTTAAGCCACACTCATACTTACAATATAAACTGTAAATGTCATGGTTTTTTAAGCCACACCCATACTTACAATATAAACTGTAAATGTCATGGTTTTTTAAGCCACACTCATACTTACAATGTAAACTGTAAATGTCATGGTTTTATTAAGCCACACCCATACTTACAATATAAACTGTAAATGTCATGGTTTTTAATGCTTCTGTAACTTCACTCCCTTCAAATACCTTTTCTTTCTGTAAAATAAACATTTCTATAATAGTAGATGAATCACAGATTATAACATTTATATACACTTTATGTCTTATATAAGTTTCAGTTAATCATTAAATATTCATAAATGCAAAATCTTTTTCCTAAATAAATTTTGTTTTAACGTAAAATAATAATTTGTTAACAACACAAGTATAAGCTAAAACAATGCAATAAAACTACTTTTAAAATTGATTCAGAAATCAAACTTATCTACAATGTTAACATAAGTGTAAAGCAAGCTAAAAACTATACAGTAATGCATTAACAGTAATGCAAAACATTAGAAGATGGTAAAATTAGCATACTGTGGATTCATTATTATTCGTTGGATACCAATTTTCGTGGTTTTCTTGGGTACAGGCAAACCACGAAATCAAATGTTCAACGAAATACATATTTTCAATAAATGTTGTATACAAAGATTGTCAAAACAACGAAATTAAATATCAACGAATATGCAAGTTTTCAGCAATCCACGAAAATTGATACCCACGAAAATAAATGAATCCACAGTACTATATATATACAAAAATTGAACAAGCATCAAATACTAGCATTCCTAAGCAGGACAGGTCTAATATCAACAATGGAGGGAATTGTAGCATTAACCAAATGCGTTTAAATCTACAATATTAATATTCTAAGCAAATGCAAAGTCTTTAGTTAGCCCAGGAATAATTTCTATGAAAACCTGTCACCAACTAACAATCTTTTGTCTATAAATCTTACTTTATATTGCAGAATATCTGAAAAGTCAACTGCTTTATGAATGATACAGCTCAGTTATTAAAATAAAAGCATGCAGACATGGTAGAAAATAGATATCAAATCCAAGTTATTTAAGCTCTCCAGAGTGAACAGTACTACAGTACTTTTGATGGAAATAGGTAATTAATAATCAAAATATATGCAGTTTGTTTACAAATATCAAATGCAAGCAAAACAGTCTTTGAAACAAATGAGTGTGTAATATTATTATGTTTGTTTAAGGGAAGTCTTTGGAATCGAAGGATTGATTCAGACGATTTACCTTATAATTATCTATAAATAAAACAAATTTAAATAGAAGAATTTATTCAACATCAAAGTAATATTCAACAACTATCAAATTTACTAGAAGATTACTGTGAAGCGGGTTATTTTCACCGGTGTAAAATTTCATGATTTTCATAGAAAAGGGTATATGAAATATTTTTGCAGTTATTATTTTGGCGGATTCAAACTTTAATCAATACCTTTGCATGTGCCGTTTTAAATTGGCTGAATTTATTTTGACGGTTTTGTTTTATCCGTGAAAATAAGTCAAAATTTGCACCCTGCGAAAATAACCCGCTATACAGTATTACTAGTTATGGTCTCTGACAACAAACACCACTTAACACTATAACAAGAATGTGTCCATAGTACATGGATGCCCAAATCACATTATCATTTTCTATGTTCCGTGGACTGTGAAATTGGGACCAAAACTCTAATTTGGCATTAAAATTAGAAAGATCTTATCAAAGGGGACATGTGTACTAAGATTCAAGTTGATTTAACTTGATTGAACTTCAACTTTATCAAAAACTACTTTGACCAAAAACTTTAATGTGAGGGGGGACAGACAGACAACAGAACACACAAACGAAGAACGGACAAATGAACGAACGCACTGACCAAAAAACATAATGGCCATAAATGGGGCATAAAAATAAAAGAACAAAGTTCCAATCTTGCCAGTTGAGTAAGGGCCAGGTGAGATAAACTAGAGGCTCTAAAGAGCCTGTGGCGCTCACCTTGGTCTATGTGAATATTAAAGGAAGCAGATGGATTCATGACAAACATGACAAAATTGTGTTTTGGTGATGGTGATGTGTTTGTACATCTTACTTTACTGAACATTCTTGCTGCTTAAAACTATCTCTATCTATAATGAACTTGGCCCATTAGTTTCAGTGGAAAATGTTAGTAAAAATTTACAAATTTTATGAAAATTGTTAAAAATTGACTGTAAAGAACAATAACTCCTAAGGGGGTCAATTGACCATTTCGGTCATGTTGACTTATTTGTAAATCTTACTTTGCTGAACATTATTGTTGTTTACAGTTTATCTCTATCAATAATAATATTCAAGATAATGACCAAAAACAGCAAAATTTCCTTAAAACTAACAATTCAGGGTCAGCAACCCAACAACGGGTTGTCCGATCCATCTAAAAATTTCAGAGCAGATAAATGATGACCTGATTAACAATTTTACCCCATGTCAGATTTGCTCTAAATGCTTTGGGTTTTGAGTTATAAGCCAAAAACTGCATTTTACCCCATGTTCTATTTTTAGCCATGGCGGCCATCTTGGTTGGATGGCCGGGTCACCGGACACATTTTTCAAACTACTAACCCAGAAGATGATTGTGGCCAAGTTTGGATTAATTTGGCCCAGTAGTTTCAGAGGAGAAGATTTTTGTAAAATATTACTAAGATTTACGAAAAATGGTTAAAAATTGACTATAAAGGGCAATAACTCCTAAAGGGGTCAACTGACTATTTCAGTCATGTTTACTTATTTGTAAATCTTACTTTGCTGAACATTATTGCTGTTTACAGTTTATCTCTATCAATAATAATATTCAAGATAATAACCAAAAACAGCAAAATTTCCTTAAAATTACTAATTCAGGGGCAGCAACCCAACAACCGGTTATCCGATTCATCTGAAAATTTCAGGGCAGATAGATCTTAACCTGTTTAACAATTCTACTCCAGTCGGATTTGCTCTAAATGCTTCGGTTTTTGAGTTATAAGCCAAAAACTGCATTTTACCCCTATGTTTTATTTTTAGCCATGGCGGCCATCTTGGATGGTTGGCCAGGTCACCGGACACATTTTTTAAACTAGATACCCCAATGTTGATTGTGGCCAAGTTTGATTTAATTTGGCCCAGTAGTTTCAGAGGAGAAGATTTTTGTACGGACGACGGATGCCAAGTGATGAGAAAAGCTCACTTGGCCTTTTAGGCCAGGTGAGCTAAAAAAAAAGAGTACAATGGCAAATTTCACAAAATAATGACCTTAGACTCATACATCGTACATAAGCGTCACCAAAAGAGACATTCATGAAGGCAACACATATATAGTGATTATCGACTTGCAGTCAAAAATAATATTGACTACAATGGTGCTATATTTATTTATTTAGCAATTTAATTTATTTAATAAATTTATTTATAGAATTCTATTTCATACTTACACTTGACGAGAAGGTGACGATGAGAAATGCTCCAATAACTGTTAATGCTGACCCTGTAATAAACAAACAAGTAATAATTCTATGATATCTGATTTAGTGTTACTGTAAATCCTGATATTATTGTGAGGCTTTTATTTATGTGAATAATGAGACTGTGTGAGTATTGCTAGAGCAAGAACTTGCATTCTGATATCTAAAGAATATACCTGAGTGCACCTTTTCCTGAAACCAATATAATTTATCTCTCATTTATATTCATTCTGTAAAAAATTCCAATTATAAATGCATGCTATAATTTCTGATTTAAAGTATATGACATAGATACATTAACAGGGACTAAAGCACATCCAACATTGACAAGTTTTCATCGTTTCTTCAAACTACTTTTACAGTCATGAGGACACAAGGACTGGTTACTTTGTAATGAAAACAAGTAGTTGAATCTAATATTGAATTTGCATTTACCAAATAAATGTTCAGCTCGTATCTTTTCCTTTAAAAAGATGGCAGCAAGGAATATGTTGGCTGAAATATAAAACCAAAGATAAGACAACAATAACACATAAGGTAAATAATCTATACAATAAATACTTACAAGTTAAATGTGTCTTTTACAATTATCAAAATTATTTTGTAAATTGTCACATGCCATAGTAATTATCCATATGTCTCAGACTCATGACAAAGAGGTCAAATCTCTGAATTTCCCTATCCTTAGTCTTCATCTGACTGTAAGAAACACATTGTCCAGTACAAAATGTCACATTGTAGCTCAACCTTCTGATGTGGGGGTGTTTTATGGCAGCCTCACAGCAGAAGGTTGAGCTACAATTAATTTATTGTTATATATGACATGCTGAATTAAGGTCATTATATCAATACTTGAAATTTGAAAACTGAAATCTTAGTAAAATACCAATTAGTTAGGCATGAGCTGCCCTTCTCTGTCTGACAATAACAGAGTAGAGGTCTGGAGCTTCAGAAAACTACATAAACTCATGGGATAATAACTACTTAAAATGTGTTGATAATATAAATATGCTCCTCAAACAAGTTCTTTTGGTGGCAGGTTCTAGTTCACATTAGAATTAAGGTATAATTGTTACAGTGGAATAAAGTGTTGAACAATTTGCATAACACATCTGTAAAACGTATATAGTTATCAAGCTAAAGGAGAAAACATAAATGTCAGAGCTTTTACTAATCAAAGCGCTGTAAGCGCTGAAGGCAGTTAACCAAAAACCAAGGCAACCGTAATTATGAAAACTGTGACAATGTTGCCTCAACATTAAACATTCATATATATTATTCATTCATGTTTATCTAATGATTTATTTATTAAGGCAAATAATTTATAAGTTATCCAGTCCCACCCTTTTTGGGAAAAAAATTGGTTGCTTATATAGGGAATCACTGAAGCGTGACTGGAGCGGGCCCCCTCTTAGGTCAGTCAGCGGCCCCCACTTATGAAAAATTCTGGATCCGCCACTGGGGGTAGGGTGAACCTAGGGACTTCCCCTATATTTCATTTTATTTGTTATATTGTCCCAAACATGAATATATATGGTTTAGGGGTGGGGATCTCATTGGTTTCCAAGTTCTCAAACAGGAGGGGTAGGGTGACCCCAGGGACTCCACATATATTTCATTTAATTAGTTATAATTTGCCTCATACATGAATATATATTGTTTTGGTGTGGGGATCTCAACCATTTCCAAGTTCTCAAACAGGAGGGTTGGGGTGACCACAGGGACTTCCCCTTTATTTGATTTGATTTGTTATATTGTCACATACATGAGTATATATGGTTTAGGGGTAAGGATCTTGACCATTTCCAAGTTCTCAAAAAGGAGGGTGTACAGTGACCTCAGGGACTCTTCCTATCTTTCATTTGAATTGTTATATTGTCCCGTACATGAATATATGGTTAAGGGGTGGCGATCTCAACGGGTTTCAAATTCTCAAACAGGAGGGGGTGGGGTGACCCAAGGGACTCCCCCTATATTTCATCTGATTTGTTATATTGTCCCATACATGAATATATATGGTTTAGGGGTGGGGATCTGGGCCATTTTTAAATTCTAAAACAGGAAGGGTGGGGTGACCCCCAGCGACTCTTCCTATATTTCATTTGATTTTTCATATTGTCACAAATATGAATATATATGGTTGCACCCCCCTTAAATTTGCAAAGCATGGGTTGTTCTCAGCTTAATAAAGAATATTCCGATAATTTTACCTCAAATTTTTTTAGCCTCGCTCTGCTCGGCAAAAATTTATGTTTGCGCCCCTCCTGACCTAAAATCCTGGATCTACCCCTCGTATGGTTTAGGGGGGGGGGGGGGAGCTCGACCGTTTCCAAGTTATCAAACAGGAGGGGTAGAGTGACCCAAAGAATGCCACCTATATATCATATGATTTACTTACAATTAGGTATATATAATATAGCGCATTATTTGTGAAAATAAAGAAACTTTTAGCTACTTTAATTGACCCTTCAAAATTCAGAAAAACAAATTACCCTTCGAAATTGCAGTAATATGTTTACACTTTAAAAGCATCTTACATACATTATCATCATTTATCACTGATAAAGAAAATTTAGACTGTGACCATGAACATGTATATTGTTAGATATACTGTTCCCTGCTGTCACTTTGTATTGGATTTTTAAATTAAAATTTGTCAAAAAGTAATTTTGAGTTTCTGTATAAAATATTTTTCTGCTTTTTCTTTCTTTTACATATATCTTTTGGTTTACAATTCTAGTGTTTATATTCATTTACCATGCATAGATTTATTTTTTCACCTGCTTTTATTTATTTAGTAATTGATCGCCAAACCCGGAATTATACTTATCCGTCTCCGGAATCGGATCCGATATTGTAAAATTTTGTCTTCACGGCCGCCATTGACGATGTTGTTTTTGTCAATCAGATACGATTTTACTCGAATTATACAATATTTGTCGGCGATTTTCTGTATAAAGCTAGCGGTTGAACAAAATGAACATCGCTGTCATAAATAATAATGATAAAAATAAGTTTTTAGCTCGTTTAATGGGAGACTTTGGTGAACATGGTGAAAAGGTTTGCAAAGTAATTTCTTATTTTCTTTCCAAGTGGAAGGTGACTACGTCGGGCGTAGCTAGAAACCAACTATCCTAGTCGAAATTCCGCTTGCAAAAGTGGAAGGTCGCGGACCTTGGACCACCGCTAATTTGCACACCTGCCTCCAAATTGAAAAGCTACGAACATTTCTTTTTCTAATTTGAAATTGCCGCCAACAGCATGAACAGTTGAACTTATTATATAATAGACTACTGACGTAGTTGTACTACGTATTGATGACAAACAATATCCCTAC
The DNA here is from genome assembly GCF_963676685.1 of Mytilus edulis. NCBI lineage: Eukaryota > Metazoa > Mollusca > Bivalvia > Mytilida > Mytilidae > Mytilus > Mytilus edulis. The sequence goes on from NC_092344.1 coordinate 124,359,458, forward strand.
GACTTTTGCCATTTGGGAAATCTAAACTACTTGTCTTAAGAGATTTTCGGCGATTAAATATTTCATACAATTGTTCTTTGACATCTTAGCTAAAAGCACAAGTCATAATGAACTACACAAGGATTCTTAATAAGCACTACTTCCTATGTAAAACTTATTTATTAAGATTAATTTAAATCAGTCAGACCAGCTATTATTAGGCTTGATATACAGGTCACCATCAAATAGATCACAAGAGTACACTAAACAATTAAATTTACTTACTACTGAAGCGTGTAATAAAGGCTACTCACATATCTTAATAATGGGAGATTATAATTATCCAGAAATAAACTGGGATAGTTGGAATTCACCAGGTGATAGTACAGAAAGTAATGAATACAGATTTTTAGAAAATCTACAAGAAAATTTCTTATTTCAACACGTTACAAGACCAACAAGATGGAGAGGCACCAATACACCGCATACCCTGGACCTGATTTTAACCAATGAGGAGAATATGGTCTCAAATTTAGAATACCAAAGTCCACTAGGGAAAAGTGATCACTGTACCATGAAATTTGACTTCAATTGCTACACAAATATTAAAAGCAAACCTAAATTAATTAAATTATTCAGTAAAGGAAACTACATAAAAATTAAAGAAGAATTAAATAAAATTAAATGGCCAGAATTACTACAGAAAGAAAATGATATAAATGAAAACTGGAAATCAGTTTTAAGTATAATTCAAGATATGGACAAAAAGTATATACCAACAAAAGAAAGGAAACAAATCGGTAGAGGGAAAAATAATTTCCCAATGGACAAAAACACCATAGATAAAATTAAAAGAAAAAACATCCTGTCAAAAAAGATTACCCATAATAACGACCCAGAAGTGAGGAAGGAATACAATAAGATAAGGAATCAAGTAAAAAGTAGGGTAAATAAGTTGAAGAGGGAATATGAGAAAAATCTATCAGAAAAAGCTAAAGAAAACCCTAAAGCTATCTGGAGCTATATCAAGTCAAAAACAAAAACCAAAGAAGGAATTGGGGACTTACATTTGGATCCAGAAGACACAAAATCAGATAAAACGGAAGATAACAGCAAAAAGGCCAAATTACTAGTAGAATACTTTTCCAGTGTCTTTACAAAGGAACCTGACGGCAAGGTACCATCACCAACGCCTGTATTAGTAACTAATGATATGCCATATCAAAAAATTAAGGAAGAAGTAGTGCTGAGACATTTAAATGCATTAAAAATAGACAAATCTCCAGGGATGGATAAACTACACCCCAGACTGTTAAAAGAGATCGCTGAATCATTGGCAAAACCTTTATGTATCATTTATAATCAATCACTTGAAAGTAAGACTGTACCTAACGATTGGAAGAATGCTATGATAAGTGCAATATTTAAAAAGGGTAATAAGTCACTAGCCAAAAATTATAGACCAGTCAGTTTGACATCAGTAGTATGTAAAATAATGGAGAAAATATTACGTGAATTTATAATAGAGCATATGAAAAAGAACAACCTATTCTCTAAAAAGCAATATGGATTTATTGCAGGAAGGTCAACTGGTCTCCAATTATTAGAAGTGATTGATAAATGGACAGAGGCACTAGATCAAGGATTAGACATAGACTGCATTTATACAGACTTTATGAAGGCCTTTGATAAGGTACCACATAAAAGATTAATAGCCAAAATCAAAAATCTAGGTGTCCACGAGGATATAGTAGGGTGGATAACGAGCTTTTTAGAAGATAGGAAACAAAAGGTCGTAGTGAATGGTGAAGAGTCAGACTGGGCTAACGTTACATCTGGGATACCCCAAGGATCAGTATTAGGACCACTACTATTTGTTTTATATATAAATGATCTCCCAGACCAAGTAGATTCTGATGCATACCTATTTGCAGATGACACTAAGATCTTCAGAATAATTAAAACACAAAATGACAGACAAATTTTACAAGAAGATCTTAATAAGATGGAATCCTGGAGTGACAAATGGCTACTAAAATTTCACCCAGAAAAATGTAAATATATGAAAATAAGTAAGAAATCTAATAGCACTGACCCTCCACCAATCTATAACCTATTAAATCATCCTATATCACAAGTTAAAGAGGAAAAAGATATTGGAGTCCTCATTGATGCAGAACTCACATTCGAAAACCACATTAGTGAAAAAGTGAACAAAGCAAACTCCATATTCGCAGTTCTTAGAAGAACATTTAAATACCTGGGAATAGAAACATTCATGCCACTATACAAAACCATGGTTAGAACACACCTAGATTATGCCAGCTCAGTCTGGTCCCCATACAAAAAGAAAGATATAGACAAAATAGAAGGTGTTCAAAGAAGGGTAACAAAACAACTACCAGGGCTAAAAGACATGAGCTACCCAGAGAGACTAAAAAAACTAGGCTTACCTACATTATCCTATAGGAGAATAAGAGGAGACATGATCGAAACCTTCAAAACAATGAATGGATACTACGACAAAGAAGTTAGCTCATTTTTAAGAAAAGCAGAAGATTCTCAACAAAGATGTAGTAGTAGGACCAACAGCAATAAAGTAGTTCATCAAAGATTCCAATCTAATATCCGTAAACACTCTTTCTCTGTTAGAATTGCTAAAACCTGGAACAAACTACCAGATAAAATAACAAAGTCACCATCGATAAATTCATTCAAAAATCGACTAGACAAATATTGGTCAGACGAAGAATTATACTATAATGACTATAGAGCAGAAATATCCGGAAGTCACGGTCAAAATAGTATAAGAAATACATTAAATTACGAGTCTGGTGAAGAGGAACCTTGAGGGATCCTGTACTGGAAATCAACTATAAGTAACTAAGTAACTATGTGTAACTTCAAAACTTTTGGATAAATCGACGATCATTTAAGGTTTTTCTGGTAATTTTTTTTGTAATCCAGAATAAAAAGTATAAAAAAAATGTTCAATTAGTTATATATAACATAGTAGCGAGCTAGATAATAACAATGGCAAGTATTTCAGCATTTATTGGGTAGAACACAAATCTAGGGTGCTCGCATAATGCAGCTTAACTGCATAAAAATAAAGGGGAAATATGTCAAAGAGACAACAACCTGACTAAAGACCAGACAACAGCTGAATGCCACCATTATTGTATATTTCTATTGAATAAAATTGAGAATTGAAATGGGGAATGTGTCAAAGAGACAACAATATTTTTATTGAATGGCATAGTTTATTGTTTCTATTCATTGACTGTTTACTTACCAACAACTGTTGTTGTTCCAAGTGGTGCCACCAGAGAGGCAGGGGCAAACCCATACGCTGAAAAGTTTCCAATCTCTCCGACTGCCATCAGTACTAGACCAATCCACCATAATGGATCCTTAGTGTAATGTATCTGGTCTCCTAAAGCTTCATTCTTCATATGGGTATATTTCTATTCAAAGTAACAATAACATCATACTTGTAACAATAACATCATACTTGTAACAATAACATCATACTTGTAACAATAACATCATACTTGTAACAATCACTTCATACTTGTAACAATAACATCATACTTGTAACAATAACATCATACTTGTAACAATAACATCATACTTGTAACAATAACATCATACTTGTAACAATCACTTTATGATTTGTTATAATTACTATTTTTACGCCATGATTATAGTCAGAATTTTTATGAAGACATTAAATTGAACGTTAGGAATAAATCTGTCTATCGCAGAAATAAATGTTATCAGAATGGTATATATACATGATATACTGTATTTGCTTTAATGACAATCTCATCAATCAAAGAGCTGATAGCTCTGAGGTGGAAGAAGGTGAATAAAAGATAATTTGAATAACCATAAAAGCAGCCTCACTAACCCAGGCTGCTTTCTTCCATTTATTGTTTTTGAGATACGGAGGGACATATGACCCCCCTTCTTTTTTTCTTATAAAAAAACTAAATATCACTAAAATAAAATTTTGAATCAAAACCAAAAAGTATACAGATCTTTAGATTAATATAACAAAGAAGTGTGTAAAGTTTAAAGCAAAAATCATAAATTGTTTTTGAGATACGGCACGACATGTAAAAAAACCCTCCCCCTTTTTTACAAAATACTAAATAACAGAAGAAAAACAAAAATTGAATCATCACCAAAAAGTATACAGATGTTTAGATTAATATAACAAAGAAGTGTGTAAAGTTTTAAGCCAAAAAAAAATAAGAAGAAGAATTTAAGAAGAAGAAGAGTTTGTTTGCACATGCAGTTTTTAAATCCTATATTTAATAAAATAAATCAAAATCAAATGTCCTGAAATATTTATGTGAATTATTATCTTTCATCCATAGTTTGTCTTTACTTGTTTAGTAAACAAATTAATATCCATTTAGACCATTATTTACATTTTCACACAGGTAAACTAATTTGGCTATAAATAGATCAAAGCATGTCTGTGTAGAATCTCTAATCTAAAATCGTAATTGTTATAATTTTATTTCTTTAAATTATCCAATTTAAATTTATGAAAATCATCATGATTGATAAAATAGTACTGCATAAAGTTTACGTTTTCGGAAGACTATTGTAACGTGTAACCGGGCGATCAATGGATCCGTATCTGAATAAATCAGGATTTCAAGTGTTCAACTCATTTTTTTCACCACAAGAAGTTGTCCTATCTAAAACAATTAACACAACCTTAAATGAATTCACAATGTCAAATATATACGCCACACAATGCACATTAATCAAAATGCCGAGTGAAGTACCTCATTCACAATGCACAGACACAATGTTTCATAACAGAATATATATACACAATGTCACTATGCAATCACTATGCAACATGTATCAGACCGATTTATTCACAATGTCACTAACAGATTATTATGCAACATGCATACGGCCCTTTATTACACCATGTCACCAACAGATTACTTTGCAACATGCATCAAGTAAGTATTACACAAAACGTATGAACCCACATCACATATATACAACTTCTATTTACAACGTCCACCAATATGTAGTATCACCTTGTTAGTCCAGGGCCGTAACTAGCCTCTTCTAATAGTGAGGCAAACTATATTCACCAAGCGGAGCGAGACGAAAAAAAATTGACGAGGGGTTTGGGGGCCGCTCAAGGCCCCCAGAAGCTCTGAGAAAAATTACGAAAAATCGTGCATTCTGAAAGTTTTCCGGACTCTTTCTGACATTAAAACGCAATGAATTGTTTACTTTTTTCCGACAATAATCTGGTCTCAAAGCAAGAACATAGATTCATTGTGATTTAAGACTTTTAGGTTTTATGGAAAACATTAAAAAAACCGATATGTAGGACCCAAAAAAGCCAGTTTTGTATTCTTTGATATCAAGTTCAATTCTCCATGCAGAAACGACCATTTTTTTCTGTGTCTTGTAGCATCGTATATTCTAAAAATATTTTCTCGCACAATATCTGGACATCGGTGGGCATGCAACATTGCAAAACCACACGTTTACAAATGAAAATCATCACTATCTCAGACTATAGTCATAAAGTAGGCCAATAAATGCACAAAAGACAAACCCGGGACAGTCACATAGAAGTACAAACAATAGACCATCAGCTCTGAAAACTAAAAGTAAAATAGAAGCATGGATCACGAAAAACATGCAGGGGCGACACCAGAGAGTGAAGAGAACTTGCTTCTTGCTAGACACATTCCGTGAAAACAATTTGATATTAAGAAATCTTTTGTTTAAGTTTTTTTTTTTTTTTTTCAATTTCTAACATGAGGCATTTGCCTCATTTGCCTCAATGAAGTTACGGCCCTGTAGTCTGCAACTAACCACAATAACACAATGACACAATTACACTTGCACAATGATTCAATTCACAAGGAATATATACATATAAACACAGCTGAACTCACGCACTAACTATTCCTTTGAGTTCCCACACAATGAATATTATCCAACTGGTAAGGTTTAACACAGTGCACTTTCACTAATACACTTCCACAATATAACAACTTGCAACACCAGCAAGTAAACACTTTGTATTCTCACTAATACAAATCTATGAAGTATTCACACTTCCACATAGTACAACTTGCAACACCAGCAAGTATACACCTTTGTATTCTCATTAATACAAATCACTTATATATATCAGATTCACTTTATACATTGTATCACAATCACTATTGCAATATTCACATATAAATCCGAACACTATTTATATATCCTTTGGAATCACTTAATTCACTCTACTTACCAGTTGGAATATTTAATCCTGATGTTATCACTTCAACGGTCCACATAAAACTGACAAAGTTTCTCTGTCTTGAGCTGGTTTATATACTACCATATGGAACGGTCCATTATACTTAAAGGGGTGAAAATCAAGACTATACCAAATTTAGGGGTGTTTTAACAAATAGACGGTGCTCCAACTATGGAGAAACTTATAAACATATAGAAACACAATTAACAGGGAAAGACAACTGGTGTTTCACATCAAAATAAATAAACTATTACCGATTTTCGTTACACTACCCACGCCTCAAAAATCATGCGTCCTCGCATGACTCCTTAAATACATCTGACATGCTGATAAATCATCTATCATAGTGGTCATTTTTCATACCCAAACTCTTACCATAGTGCAGACACTATTTCCATTGAACATATCTTCTGACCACAACGTCAGGCACCATTACATCCGACAATAATGTCAGGCTACCATTTTGTCCATCAGGTCTAAACTGATGACATCACAAGGCACCACCCGTAGATACAAAGTCTACCTATATGTCCAAATTCCATTCAGCCATATCAAACATATTTTGAACTTTCTTCTTATGCACAAACACTATTCACAGTATTTCTCTTTTTGTCCGAATAACACTTTTTAAAACTTCTTACTTCAAAATATCCCTCTTTCCAACATTAACCTCTTTCCTATTAACATCTGTAATTTTGAGCGTCACTGCCAAAGAATAAATTTAAAAGGTCCCTAACAAATTTTGCCTCTGCAGCGGCCCCAAGGAGCCTACTCTTAACGAAATCTGCAGGAGGGGTCTTTTACATGCACAGGGCGTGACATGTTCCTGTACATGGGGCCTCGGATTTAACGTCCCCATCCGACGGACTCACATTTAACTATGTACACTATATACACTACAAAACTAGAATACTATCTATATACACATATACATTGATCCTTTACCCCAAAATGCTTCCTCTTTTCAGACTCACGACTACTGTCTTCCAAACACTACATTATCTCTTATTAATTCCACAAAATCTTTAATTCCTGAATCATTTTCCTTTTTTAATGAATAAGAGGCTGAAAATTCACTTGATAAAAGTCCAATTTCCAAATCAAACAGATTTTCTACCATTTCAATTTCAACTGAGAGTCTGACTTAATGTTACTACTTACTTTTAAAAAAATGCACTATATACTTTGACTACAAACACAACACACAATTAATTTTGAAATATTACAACTGGTCCAATCATACATTCATATAAGTATTTACAGTAACAAAATCAACACATGAAATCCCACCGCTGCCACCAAATTTGTAACGTGTAACCGGGCGATCAATGGATCCGTATCTGAATAAATCAGGATTTCAAGTGTTCAACTCATTTTTTTCACCACAAGAAGTTGTCCTATCTAAAACAATTAACACAACCTTAAATGAATTCACAATGTCAAATATATACGCCACACAATGCACATTAATCAAAATGCCGAGTGAAGTACCTCATTCACAATGCACAGACACAATGTTTCATAACAGAATATATATACACAATGTCACTATGCAATCACTATGCAACATGTATCAGACCGATTTATTCACAATGTCACTAACAGATTATTATGCAACATGCATACGGCCCTTTATTACACCATGTCACCAACAGATTACTTTGCAACATGCATCAAGTAAGTATTACACAAAACGTATGAACCCACATCACATATATACAACTTCTATTTACAACGTCCACCAATATGTAGTATCACCTTGTTAGTCTGCAACTAACCACAATAACACAATGACACAATTACACTTGCACAATGATTCAATTCACAAGGAATATATACATATAAACACAGCTGAACTCACGCACTAACTATTCCTTTGAGTTCCCACACAATGAATATTATCCAACTGGTAAGGTTTAACACAGTGCACTTTCACTAATACACTTCCACAATATAACAACTTGCAACACCAGCAAGTAAACACTTTGTATTCTCACTAATACAAATCTATGAAGTATTCACACTTCCACATAGTACAACTTGCAACACCAGCAAGTATACACCTTTGTATTCTCATTAATACAAATCACTTATATATATCAGATTCACTTTATACATTGTATCACAATCACTATTGCAATATTCACATATAAATCCGAACACTATTTATATATCCTTTGGAATCACTTAATTCACTCTACTTACCAGTTGGAATATTTAATCCTGATGTTATCACTTCAACGGTCCACATAAAACTGACAAAGTTTCTCTGTCTTGAGCTGGTTTATATACTACCATATGGAACGGTCCATTATACTTAAAGGGGTGAAAATCAAGACTATACCAAATTTAGGGGTGTTTTAACAAATAGACGGTGCTCCAACTATGGAGAAACTTATAAACATATAGAAACACAATTAACAGGGAAAGACAACTGGTGTTTCACATCAAAATAAATAAACTATTACCGATTTTCGTTACACTATTTATGTTTAGGTCATGGTTCTAGAGGCATCTTTACAAATTTATGTGTAAACAAACCAATATGGCCGCCACACGTGATTACCTTTGCACATGTGAAACAAATATTTCTGACAAAAGTCAGATTTCTCTTGTCAAAAGGGATTTAAATGTATATTGCAATAAATTATACAGTTTAGATTATATTTCTTCTTCTATGAGCATTTAGAGTTTAATCAAAATTCTCCCAACAGCAACGTACTCGGCTCTTGTCAACTGAGTCTTGAATAATTTTATAAATAGATTTAAACCATTTGAAGAAGAAAGGCATCTAATTCACATGACAAAGGAAAACAATGAATAAAGACAACAATTTAATGAGAAAAAGATCCTTTCTATTTTATATTAAATACAAAATCTTCTTGTCTGCAAATTCGTAACTTCAAGGGCGAACATGTAAACAGGGCGATTTGTCCCGATACTGTTACTGTCACTGGTATGTTCCTCTAAACTGGACCCCTGTTGTGTTCACTTATCAACTGCTTATCGCTACACTGACTTCGGTGCGAAGCTATAGATAGAACGGCGGACCAGTTTAATGTTCCTCCTACCAAATTCACGCATGCGTACTTCAAATATCCACAGTAAAAACATCCGGTTACAAGTAAACAAATAACGTTCATGTAGATGAGATGAAATCTAATAATTTACATAAATAAAAGGGTACATATTTACGATAGTGATTGTTTTTCAATCCTAATTTACAAATTAAATGATTCAGATGCTTAATCATGTGTAAAAATCGGTGTCAGGAATCAGAAGTTGTGATGAAATTGTAATACACAGAAACGAATGCGGCATACGGAGAATTCAAAGATTTTAAAGTCGGCACCATTGGCCTTCAGAAGACTTGAAGTCTTCTTCCACCAAAAACTAATCCCTTATCGCTCCCATTTTCTGATATGTGAAACTGATATCATTAATTTGATTGATTTGATTTGTTTGATGTATTTTTCATAAAAACAATCTGCATTTCCATAGGTACCAACTGTGCTCCTTCTCTTCCCAAATTGTTTCTTTATTCATAGTAGACATACTTCATATGGTAGATTCTTATGAATAATAACGAACAGAAGCTATTATTAACCATAAAAACTTCATGTTCTATATATAAATATAATGAACTCACGCTAAATAATGCAGACTACTGTATTGAGAGCATTAAGCTTGAGCTCCATGTGGTGTTTTGCAGACTTTTGTTCAACTTTATGCGGGTTTTCTCTCTCATTTTTTTGCCATGATATTAATGGTTTAATGTTTTGTTTGGAGTTATTATTTTTGTTAATTTATATCAATTACCTGAACATTTAACGAAATGCTGATCAGAAGATTTCCACTTATTGCAAGAATACATCCTATCAACAAATCCTGTAAAAAATAAATTTATTAAGTTATTTCTTACACTAGAAAGCTAAATCATTAGGTTGTTTTTTATGTTTCACGATTAACTTTCACTTAATCTTTCAAATTAAAATGATCATAACAATTTAAATAAATTGATTCACCAAGAGCAGCTGGACAAGACAGCAGAGGTCCAACCCTAAACAGTAGGGGCAAAAATTAACACAATAATAGCACTTGATACAGGTCTGAATTTGAATTGTAATGAAATATTTCACACATAATAGGTTTCTGACACAGAATAACTGTAGTCAAAGCAAAGAACTTGAATTGGTTAAGTGATTTGAATTTACATTCATTTTTTTACTTTTGTGCAATACACTATGCTGTTGAGAATTGAACCCTCCCCCTGCCCCCTTTTTTGCAAAAAAAATATTTAATATTTAATTTCTGAAATTTTTAGAACAAACTGTCCCCCTCAAATTTTTTAAACCCTCCCCCCTTTTTTCCCCCCCAAAAAAATCTTTCCCTCAAGATATGGTCATAATCTCAATTTAAATTTCCAATGAAGTTTTCAACCTAATTACACCTTATCTACGAATGCTGGATTTTGTTTAAATTTCATAGATTTCTATTTACTTATAAATACTAAAGTTATTGTCTGAAAACCAAATGTCTTTGGATGAGGACCATGACGATGATGTGATATCAGTATACCACTGCAAATTATTTTGCGGTCGTACAAAAAAACCTTTAACAGTTTGAACGAAATCTCGTTTTTTTTTGTTTTTTTTTAATAGTGCAAGATAAAACCATCAGTCCTTATCTAATATATAATAAATGATGTTTACAACAACTTACAGTAGTGTTAATTCCCTCAAACAAAGCCATTTCTCCATTGATTCATTCAAAAAAATAATCTCAAGTTAAGACATTATCACAATGGATAAATGAATAACTCTGGTTCGATGACATCACATCACATATATTTGTTTTAATGATTTGTTGATATAGATACAAATTTAAATTAGCCTGATTAATTTCCACATATGTTTACTGAACCAATTTGAATAAATATACATTGTAGAGAGAAATCCAGACTTCAACTTCATATTTAATCCTGAAATGTCAGAATTATTTTACACTTAAAACCTTAATCCCCTAAATCTCATGTTATCCACAAGTGCAATATAGCAGGTAGATACATGTACAATTAAAGAGACATTTTCAATGCACTTTACCTGTTTTATAAAATTAAAATAAATCTAAAATAAACAATCATTAAAACATGTTCAGTTCTACGCATGACAATATAAAATTGTTGAAATCTACTTTTATTGCATATTCCATGCTGTATGATGGCCCTTCAAGGTTTACAAAACTAAGATTTTCTGGAAATGAAAGTTTTACTTATTTAACATGTTTAATCATATGTATCATGATCAATGTTACATGAAATAAAGTCCTTTCAGTAGCTAATACCTGTGCGCCCAGTGTTCATTCAACATCATTTTTTTGTTTGCATTGTTGTCTAATGGCAGAATGTTCATTATTCATGTTATTTGAACAGAGTAATTTGTTAAAAGTTTGTTAAAAAATACCCAAATATTTGTATTGCTGCAACTAAATACTTTAAAATTTCCTTTAATCTGCATATAGAGTTTAATATAGCAACATTAGCAATGACAATGTATAAATTTATGACTTGTCATTTATCTTTTTTGATATTTTTTACAATTTCAATTAGTCTAGTCAGTCAATTTATGCAGTATAATAATAAGTGAACCCTTTTCATGTTTTACAATTCGTACATGATTGTTTTTTTACTTATTCCAAGTTGACTAGTTTATCAAAACAAAATGTTGTTGTATTAGTAATCCATTAAAGACACTTTTGACTCAACTTCAACTTCAATTAGGTTACTTAGTAACATCTGCAAGCATACATCTCTCTAACATGTCTAAGGATTATGACAACAATCAGTGAGAATTATTTTTATGAACAACATTCCTAAAAAAAAAAGCCTTCAACTTTAAAATCTTTCCATGTATTTTCTTGAATTTCGAGTATTTATACATATATATATATATATTATATCTGAGTGAAGTTTATTAAACTTTAATCACTGTGTATTACACTGTTACATGTACATGTATTAACATTTTTTTTTAATAAAAGTAGGCAGAACAAATCCAATGCAAATGGACTCTATAGGTGAATGACTTCAGGGCGAACGGACCGGGCGAACGGACCCAGGGAGAACATGTAATCAGGGTGAAAAGACCTGAGCCTGATACCGTAATAAACAGACAAACATGATAACTGCCAATAACACTGCATTTCTTGTTAGAATGTGTCTTTTTATTTTATTCAATGTGAATGAAACCAATTTTGCACTATCAGTATCATACTATCTTACATATTATTGATAAAAATTTGTGTCAGACTCCAGTAAACCTTTTAATTTTTATTGTCAAATCATGCAAATCGTGCTTGTGTTGTTACCTGATAAGTTACGTGTTCTGAGACACTGGAAATTGTTGTGGTTTCGTTAGATGTTCTGTTCAATACGTCCATTATCGGTGATATATTTTCATCTTTTTCTTAATTTCATCCCCTCCAGTCTTCATCAACATTTCTTCATTTCGTTCATTCTCAGACTTGCCCATTGGCAAGGATAAGTCTAGAGAATGAAAATACAAATATAAAATTATTCGACAAAACGAATTCAAATCTACTTTTTAATGCGATACTATATTTTTTTACAATCATTAATGAAATCTGAGACTACTATTACATATATAGTGTTATAGTAGTTTCAGATGAAATAAAACAGTGAAATAATGATTCACTTTTAACAGCCAGTGGTTCAATTTCGTCAAAAAATTTAAGAAGTATCACTGTAGTTGTAAATCTATTCACTTATTCATGTGTCCTTCAATATTTAACCCCTTATATAACAGTTATCTAGGTCATATCAGAGACATACACAGAGATTGACAACTGTAACAGTGGTCAGCGAAATCTAATCCATATATGTATATATGTCTCTGGTCATATAGCTAATCTCGAATGGGTCACAATTCAATTACACTTACTTTAGACACAAAATATGTGTTACATGAGGACGCATTACAAACCTTATACAATAATTGACAGTATATATACAGTACATAATAACAAAACTATACTATCGGAAGATTATAAAACTTATATATATTTAACCGTCTTAATTACTAAATTAGAATAGATAGTTTCATGCAATAAAAGTGACAATGACATAAGGACAGCATATTTTGTATTTTCTGTGCAGATGGGTATGTTTTATGGTATAATTTTGGTATATGACATTTTTTCCGAAGTTCAGTGATATAATTATAATTACCATTATTTAAGTCATTGTTGCACTACTATAAACTACCTTTATTCTACGTATACTTACTAGTACACTTGGTACAATAAAAAAAACCTTTGAAAATGGTGGAGTTAAGTTTTGGAGAGTCAAACAGACATTTGTTGGAAGTACTTGATAAATTGTATGCGTATATTGATGATTTCGAATCTCGGTTCATAGTTTGGATTTTTCTCCCCTTTATACCAATTTACCTCAAAATCTTAGACCCCTCATCTTATTAAGAAAATTAATAGGAAAAATAAACAAAAGAACTCCTTCAATTCGACCTACTTTGGTACTATAACTGCCCTTGAATTTATATTATCGGATAACATTTTGTTCGCTGTGGAGATTCCGTTTATATTGTCAGATAAATGGAATTCCCATGGAGATTACTTATTGCGGACCTCTTTCTGTTTTGTTATGAGTTACAACCTATGATTAAAATCATCAAAAAGACCCATGGAAACAACATTTGATAAAAAAAAAACCCCACCTTTTTTAATAATGACGATGATAACGATGACGATGACGATGATATATTTAGATAATGGAGAAATAGTTGGTACAGTGTTTTTAGATTTCAGTAAGGCTTTTGACCTTATTAACCATGCCATACTTCTAGAAAAGTTAAAATTTTATCATATCGGAAAACATATAATAGATTGGATAAAATCATATTTGTCTGACAGACAACAAGAAGTCCAATACGCTAACATTAAATCTGATAAATCGTTTGTAAAGTATGGAGTGCCTCAAGGTTCTATTTTAGGTCCGCTGTTATTTTTAATATATATAAATGATTTACCACTTCATGTTAAACAATCCAATATGGATTTATATGCTGATGATTCAACATTGCATTTTCATGATAAAAACATTGAAAAAATAAACAGCATATTGCAAAATGATTTAAATGCTATACAATCTTGGTGTAACAATAACAGTATGAAAATCAATGCACAAAAAACTAAGTGTATGAAATTGGGTTCAAAACAAAAACTTAAACAACTATCAGAATTATGTATTACCGTCAACGAAACATGTATTGAGAATGTCCATTCTTTCAAATTACTTGGAATAGACATTGATGAAAATTTAAGCTGGGAAGATCATGTTGATCGTATATGTAAAATTATCTCATCTAAAGTATCACTTTTATATAAAATTAAAGTATATTTGCCAATACACACAAGGCAACTATTTTATAATGCATATATTCTACCATATATAGACTTTTGTAGTTCAGTTTGGGGAAATTTATTACAAAAAGATTCAGATAGAATCATAAAACTTCAAAAAAGAGTAGCAAGAATTATACTGGAATGCGATATTTCTATTCCATCTAATTTCATGTTTTCTTCTTTAAAATGGCTATCTTTTACCAAAAGAATAAAATACCAACAATCAATTCTAATGTATAAAATTGTAAATGGGCTAACACCTGATTACTTAGCAATACTAAATATTGATGATGTGCAACGCCACAACTTACGATCTGCCTCTAATAATGATCTTTTTGTTCCAAGACCAAATACAAATTTTTATAAAAAATCTTTTCATTATTCTGCAACCAAAGTATGGAATAATTTACCACTCGAAATAAAGAAATGTCCTAATGTGGAATTATTCAAGAAACATAGTTATAATCATTTTCTTGAAAATTATATGCAAGTCAACTAATTTGTTTTCCTCTAACAAAACTATATCAAATATTGTCATTTATTACCCTTTGTATATTTCAATGATTGAATTGTGTATATACTAGTAATATATATTGTAAATTAATGTATGAATGTATGAATGTTAACTGTATGCATGTATTTTGTTTGAGGGCCTCAATGAAAATTAGACTATTTCTAATTGAGTTACCCTCTTTAAATAAAGAATTTATTATTATTATTATTATTATTACAATGACGACGACGACGATGACGATGACGACGATGACGATGATGATGACGACGATGATGATGATAATGATGATGATAATGACGATGACGATGACGATGACGATGACGATGACGACGACGACGGCGACGACGGCGACGACGATGGCGATGGCGACGACGACGACGACGACGACGATGTCGATGACGATGACAATGACGATGACGATGACGACGACGATGACGATGACGATGACGATGACGATGACGATGACGATGACGACGATGACGATGACGATGACGATGACGACGACGACGACGACGACGAGGAGGAGGAGGAGGAGGAGGTTCCAAGACAAATATATGGATTAATAAACTCTATAGATAATTGGTTGTGATACCTTTGTTTGAACTGTTCTATCTTTTCTAAAAAAAAAATGTAGGAAATACGGATGGAGGGTTTTTTCAATATCAATTAAAGGGATAGTAGCTACGATTTTGACAAAATTATGAACAAGTTTTAAAGCTGCTAAAATCAAAGATATGTACTAAATATAAGCAATAAGATCGCTAGAATGTTTTCATAAACTACAGAAGTGTTAATAATTGATAATTCATATCGTGTTGTGTGCCTATTCATCTCATTAATTATGCATCGGGTTTACTTCCCGAACTTTGCCGACATAGCGAGTGAGTTAACCAAGATATATATAGATACGAACACGTGCTTTTTGTTTTCTTACATATTTGATAATTACTCTTTATTAAACGTACATATTTGACGCCATTTATCAAATTATGTAAATAAAAAATATAACAAATACCGGCATATTATTCCGACTCAAGATTCTCCAACAACGGCGATATTATACACTTGTTATTACATTTGTATGACCAAACCATGCCGATAATGTATACACGTGTTTGTGTGTTAAATCGGGGCCTCCATGAAGGATACACTTGAAGAATAATACTAAGTTTAGGAAGTTGATTTCTAATTTCTTCTAAGGTGGGAGATAACTGCCCGTAAATTTATAAACATATTTTTGACAATTATGAACACGTTGAGATTTTTTTTCATGTGATCTGGAAAATTTAAGAAATGTTAACATTACGCAAACCATCGGCTACTTCTGTTCGACTTTGCCTGCGTCGCAGGTGTTTTGAGTGATTTTAATGACCGATCTCATCGACGTTTTTTATTTTTAATTTACAATAACTTGTCTGCACCTCTTTTTTGTTTCTTTTGTTTCTTTTCTCGCTGAAACTGTAAATTCGCGTACCATTTCCGCGATAACATTCCCCTGTTCGACCATTCTCCCTTCGAGGCACAATGTGCGATTGCGCATTGGGACTTGAAGAGTAAAGGTCATATGAATAAGGGTTGGGCTTAACATCGAATTATTATCTATAGATAACTCGATAGATAATAAATAAATGTAGGTGTTAAACGTTAAAAAGCTTCTAAATGCTTAATGGAACGTAACCAGTAATTGTTTTAATCATAATTATTTAACTTTTTGCACAAAATTCAGCATATAGTTTAAAAAAGTAATTTTAATGAAAATCGTAGCTACTATCCGTTTAAGATGTGGTTGTTTCGGTCCATATTAAAGTTTTTTCTTATCAGTTTTGAATATATTTTAGTATAGATAAAGATAGAACAGTTGGTATGACTTTTAATAAACGTTTTCGTTTTGGTGGTATCTTGAACCAAGTATAATTTGGGAAATAAAATACTGCTTCAAGGTTTATTATACATAATACTTGTCAACATAAATTAATTTCCAATGGAGAATAAATCAACAAAAGTTCGTTTTGTTATTTTGTAATTTGAAATTTGTATTGACTGTCAATCGGTGCGCAAGACTATCAACAGACAACTCTGAACATCAGTGCAGTTTGCAGTAGTGAAAACAAGAGATACTGGCACATTTCTGTTTACTAAGTGTACAATTCCTCTTCGTCTCAGGACTTTTATATTGTGTCTTGGTCTCTTGGTGCATGGGAAACAGTTCTTCAAAAGATATGAGTGCGCCGGTAAAGGTTCTCCCTACAGCAAAACACACTGCATCGGTAAGAACTAAGATAAAATGTTATATTATTATCAAACACACTAGTATTGGTGAGATAGAATTTAGAATTGTTGTCAATATGACAACTACTTGATATTAATTTTTTTAAATATTGTCAACTGTGTTTCCAATTTTAGAACTTTTAGAAATCGGAGGAAAATCGTTATCTCTGCCTTGAGAAAGTGAAGATCATTATATTTTCTGAAACTGAAGAAGAAATAAAACGAGTATTATGGCTAAACTGTATCCTTGTTGTGTTCACTATCCCCTACACAAAAACAGGTACGGCATAAATCCCGCTGTCCACTTTAATCTACGATATTTCATAATTTAGACGAGACATGTGCATCAAATCATGTGTTTATTATGTATTAAATTGATAGGAAATAAAACAAGAAATTAGCTCATTTATTTCCCTACACTACAGTACTGAGTTCTATTTCGGAAATGAAAGAAACTACATGTAGCTCATTTTGTCAAGTATATGATAACATGCTGACGTGGGGCATTTATCTTCATTGCCACCATCATCACCATAGGGTTAATTAACAGATACTTATTTATTTTGCAGCATTTAAGTATTAACATTTGAGGTCAAATTCCTGTAAATTGTGTAGCCAATTGTTGAACTTGTAAGACCAATTAATGTCGATGTGACAATGGCTCCAACCTTTTCCTTCAGTCATGATGTCAGTGCTAAATTTAGATGGAATGACAGACAAGTTTATATTTTGCCCATATGACAATGTATGATACTGATTATGACCATAGATGCTTTCCAGGCATTTCTGGGATGAAGTAAATGTAGTTTGGTCATTTATAAATCATTCCTTCACATACTAGTTCAGCTTTGGTCATTTAGCTCTATGTAACATTTTATTTTATGAACAGAGACCCGCTTCATACGGTAATTGCAGGTAACAATAATATCATTTTAAAGGTCACCTGGCCAAATGGGTTAAGTAAACTTCTCTCATCACTTGGTGTCTGTTGTCTGATAACTTGTACAAAAATCTTCTCTGTCAGGCTCTGAAACTACTGATCCAAACTTTGCAACATTCATCATTAATAAGGTATCTAGTTAAGGCCTTCATTGTACATGTACATGTTGTACATGGCTAGAAATAGATAATAGGGGTAAAATGCAGTTTGTTGTTAATATCTCTGAAACTAAAACATTTAGAGCAAAACTGACTGAGGTAAAATCATGTAGCAAGTTCAGAATGTTGAGCTCTTCCAAATGTCCATACATGTACATGTTAAAACTTTTGTCTTCTAAATTAAAAACTATAAAAGTTGGAAATAATCTTTAAAATAAACAGCAAGGCAAGTTCTATAAATGATCAACATGGTCGAAAAACCGTCAATCAACGCCTTATTAGAGTAAATTGTAATTGTCCTTATAAATGATCAGCAAAACAAAATCTACAATGAAGACAATATGAAGGAAATGGTGAGAGGACTCATTATTGGAGTTACTGCCCTTTAGAGATGATTTGGGACTATATAAAAGGAAGTGCACTTCATCTTCTTCCAAGATTGCCAACATGGCTAAAAAATAGAACATACATTGTAAGGGGTAAAATGCAAGTTTTGTCTATTATTTTGAAAACCATTATAAAGAGAGAAAATCTGACCATACATTGTAGCAAAAAAGTTCAGAATGTTGAGCTCTTCCAAATGTCCATACATGTACATGTACATGTTAAAATTTTTGCCTTCTAAATTAAAAACTATGAAAGATGGAAATAAACTTTAAAATAAACAGCAAGGCAAGTTCTATAAATGATCAACATGGTCGAAAAACCGTCAATCAACACCTGATGTAGTAATTAGAGTAAATTGTAATTGTCCTTATAAATGATCAGCAAAACAAAATCTACAATGAAGACAATATGAAGGAAATGGTGCGATGACTCATTATTGGAGTTACTGCCCTTTAGAGATGCTTTGGAACTATATAAAAGGAAGTGCACTTCATTTTCTTCTAGTTTTAAAAAGTCACTTAAACAAGTGTCTACTATTATCAGGTTATTGTTGAATTTTGTTCCATGTGAACACACTACTTGTCAATGGTTGATTAGATACGAAAAAACCCGACCATTGATGTACTAATTATGTCACTAAGGAACCAGTCTTGATAACTACATGTATAATTGGCACATGCTCTGTGAGACAGGTCTCTGATTGGTCTCATAATTGTTAATGGTTCTTTCAATGTGTATTAATTTGTAAGTTACAAACTTTATTACAGTACACTATTTATATTTATACAAAAATACTTTGAATAAAATTGAGAATGGAAATGGGGAATGTGCCAAAGAGACAACAACCCGACTATAGAAAAAACACAACAGCAGAAGGTCAACAACAGGTCTTCATTGTAGCGAGAAATTCCCGCACCCGGAGGCGTCCTTCAGCTGGCCCCTAATAGCATTTTAAGCATGTTTAGTAATCAATGTGTGATTAAACTATAGCAAAAACAATTCTCATAAGCTTTTCTTTTTATCGCTAAAATAAGCAATTTTAAATAACATGGTATATAAATTTAGTGTAAATGTACTTGTTTCTCGTTTCTCGTTTTTTATATAGATTAGACCGTTGGTTTTCCCGTTTGAATGGTTTTACACTAGTAATTTAGATAGCAATAAACAGTTAGGAAAAATATTAAAATTTGCCCTTATAAATTTTACCATCCCCTTTTCATTGCTTTCTTGCGATATCAAGCTTACTGTTTGTGTCATATATAGGCATAAGTATGTAATCAGAATCTTCCATAGATTTTATATCCATTATATAAAATGGTAAAATATAATTTCTTTTGGGTGTATCCATGGCAACAATCTGCATTTATTTGTTATAAAATATTGCAAAAACATATTTCCCCAAAATTTAGCTTAAAGTAGAATTTCAATCGCTTGAAGTAATACCTTTTCTAAAACTGTGTACATATATATCATTCAGCAAATCCAATGAAAATCATATGTCTTTCATCTCGTTTTTTGTAAAATTGCGTCAAAAACTTCGTGTAGAAAAAAAGTGTTTGTAAACATAACATTAATTTCTGGACCGACGGCCAGTCTGGCTATGAAAATACGGATTGTCAAACAGAAAACAGCCCATAAAACATGTAAAAAATAATCTTGATGCTCTTATAAACCATCTTTGAAGGCTGAATTAGCACTCAGCTGTCTAAAAATGAATTTTATTACACAATAACTTTCTTATTTGAAAAATCCACAGGGGCCAAAATGCGAAACTAAACTCCCAACTGTGTATTGCTACCTTAGGGGCCCTTTATAGCTTATTGTTCAGTGTGAGCCAAGGCTCCATGTTGAAGGCCTTACATTGACCTATAATGGTTTACTTTTATAAATTGTTTTTTGGATGGAGAGCTGTCTCATTGGCATTCACACCACATCTTCCTATATCTATTGTGAAACAAATATTGTCTATTGTCCTAGATTGTGCATTAGGTCAAGTTCAAGTCACCTTCAACTGATTTGGTGCATGGAAAGATTGCAGTTTGTACATGTCTGTCTGGCAGTATTATTTGTCCGTGACACTATGATTTCATTGTTTCACAATGTGATTGGTCATTGTCAAGTTTTCATCATGTTCAAAGTTAGGTCTATATTTCATAAGCAGTATATTTACTTTTTTTGGTGTATGAAAATGAAATAATTGCATGGCCACAATTTAGATGTACATGTTCGTCTGGCATACTCATCCTCTTCATCCCCCGTGGGACATCAGGCCACAACTGTTGGTCTGGTATTGTTGTTCAGATCTAGACCTGATTTATAAGGTGTAACACCACTAATTAAGGCCCATCCAGAAAGCACAGTCTAGAAAGTAGTACATATTTAACACAAAATAGTTCCTACAGTACGCATGAGTTTAACTTTCAAAACATAGAATATTTAGGTATTTTTGGTATCAAATGAAAGCTGAAGGACTGGTGGTGATCATTGTAGAACACTTTTAAAAAAACTGCACCAAATTTGTAAAAGAGGGTACATCTTGTCTGTTTGTCAGATCTGAAGTACCTTTTATGGTACATCCTACGTTCCGGGAACCAGTTCTTTCTTATATGCCATTAAATGTATGTTGATTTTTTCAGTACAAGACACCACAAAGTGTTGCTTTGACATACAATGCTTGCCACTTTAGGCCATAGTTATTATATTTTTAGTTTTACGAAATTTTTTGACAAAACCAATGGGTAGGAGGACGAAAAAAAAAACAAAAAAAAACTGCTGCTGCTGATTTTTTTTTTTAATACCAACTGTCAATATCAAAATTTTTTTTTTTTATTTCACCAGGAGATTTTCTACTAGTGTAACAACTATTTTTTTTTTCTTGACAAGGTTTGAATTGAAAATCAATGTGCAACAACTTACTAAATCACCAAGAGCATAAATTTAGATTCTTTCATGCAGTTATGAACTAAAAATTATTTCTTTTTGCATGAAAAACACTGGGTCGGAGGAGAGAAAAAAAATAAAAATCAACATTTTTGATTTTATTTTTTTTCCTATTTGGCAAAAATTAGGGTAGGAGGGTTCGTAAAACTAAAAATAAAAAAACTACGGCCTTATTTGAAATTAAAACAAAAGAGGTGTACCTGCTTAAAATGGAGGAATTTAACATAGAAAGCAATGGGACTTCCATAAGGATCATTAATTGATAATGATAAGTTTAGGTGATATTTGTAGTATACCTTTAACTGTAAACGTTAAATCAATCCTGAATCAGTAATCAGTACTTGAGACAGTTAAAATGTTCAAATTCAAAATTTAAATGTCGAGAGTGGATAAATATTGTATTGCACAAGATTTGGTTGTGGAATCTGTTTTTCTAATGATTTTTATACAACATGCAGACAAATTCAATCCTTCCTTTCAAGTGATATGCAAAAGGATGTGTTCTTTTATAAACCTTTAGTTAAAACACAAATTACCTTAGTGACTTCTCTCTATCAATATAATATTTAATGGAAAGAGGATTTTTCTGTTACCTATTCTAAAATCAGAGACAGCTAGAGGTATACATGTACAAATGTATAGGAAGGGGAGGGGGTTGAAATCTCGCACAACATAATTAATTTTGCCCCACTCTTGCGCCTTATTTTCTGGTTTGCCTAAACCTATACCTACGAAATCCACGAAAATTGGTATCCATGAATAATAATGAGTCTACAGTAGTATACATTATGTTTAGGCGCCTGTTGTAACCACTAACGCTAACCCTCTCACTTTAATGACAGTCCATCAAATTCCGTTATATTTACATTGATGCGTTAAATGAACAGACACAATAAATAAAATAGTCAAAATATGGGTACAGCTGTAACAATTTTAAAAGGAACAATTTAACAGAACACAAAAACATCTACTATCTACGAACACATTCATTGATTTGAGTGTCTGACGTCAGAAAATTTTATACGTCACATAAATTTGTCGTTCAATGTGCATACAAACGATTTTAAAATTTTACATAGGCAATGTTAGCATACAGGGTTAAAAAATCAAAAGTATGTAGGAATAAATTTCAGAAATAGAAATAAGTGAGCAAGACATGCTCATTAGAGCCTCTTGTAGTCTTGTTAACTTGAAATGTATTTATTTATATATTTATATTAGACACCAGGCATTATAATATTATTGTTGAGGGTGTCACATCCTAGTTGTGGATAGTATATTAAAATGTACAAGGAACACTGACACAGTCTGGATTCTACTTCGTCAAAATTATCTCCCCATTACGCTAGTTGATTTTCACAATCGTAGAAATGGAAGCCATTGTAGGGATGACACGCTACCAATTTTGCTCTTGGAAACTGATAAATTTATCCACATTGCACCATTACGATTCTTAAATGTCAGTTGTATTTTAAAAGACAAATGTATCAACTAGCTAATGAGCATCAGTTAATGATCTTGTCTGCATTGATTCAACTTAAAAGTTGTCAGGTGGAATTTTCGAAAATTCTTAAACATTAAAAAAAATTCTAATTAAATATTTCGTGGAAGGGCAGACTAGATTTTTTTAGTGTTTGAAGACTATAAATCCTAGTTATCACACACAAAAAATTATAATTTTTCGAAGATATGCATTTTCATCATCCAACTTGAAAGACTGTCGTCAAGTACTTTCAGTAAAAAAATAGCTATTCGAACACACCTACTCTGTTTTTGTGATTCATTAGATAGGTATTTCACTTGACCTATATATTTCATATTTTAGAACTGAATTTTTTATGTTATAAAGTCAATCTGTAGCTTTGATATATAAAAATGATAGAATCTGAAGCAAGACGATGTATGAAATATTCTTGCTTTGTACGATATCAAGACCAAATATTCAACTCAAACACGCCCTATCATAAAAAGGTGCACTCGATTTTCTCTTTTCAATACAATTGTTACCCATTTTTTTGAATTTTTTCTTGAGTCACATAAAAGAAGGGCAGACACTAAAATTACTGAACTAATAGATTGATATGTTTTCCGTCCGTGGTAATAAAAAATAAAAAATCGGAGGTTATGCATTTTCTACATCCAACTTGAAAGTTACCCATGTCGTCGACTTGATATCTAATTGTTCTGCTAACTATGTACTAAATAAATTGAAAACTTATGCAAATGGTGTATTTAAAATAAAACACTTCGTTTTTGAGAAGAAAATTGCAATTTTGTTTGTTTCTATTAACTTTTAAGATTTTTGTCACTATAGTAAACATTACAGTACACATTTATCACCTTTTCTAACAAAGAGCTTCGATTCTTTTGTTCTATTTCAACCGGGTTTCCGACTGGACATGTCAGGACAAAGTATACATTCTTGGAAATATTATTAATGGAATTTGTTATGCCTTTAACCATTTTTCTTTTTATAAAAACCAACCTTCAATTGATTTACTCTGTACATAGTTAGTTTTTCTCCAAACAGATTTATTTTCTAAAAAAAAATTCAGCTTTAATGGACTGATGAAAGATCAGTTATAATTATATTTTGAAATGTACTGTTGTATAATGGATCAGTTAAGACATTTACCGGTATGCTTTCCTCATTCATTTGTCATTACTGTCCTAACAGTAATCACATTTTTTCAACTCAATAAAGATCAAAACTGTATACATATACAACAATACCCTTGTACTTTATGTTTTTATATGTAATAAATTACGGCTAAAATATTACTTTAACATGGATGCCTGTTTTATACAAATAAATGATAGGAAAGGAAAATACGTTATTGTTCTGGACAGATGGAATCACTACATCAATAACCCTCAGAACATACAGGTCAATTTAATTTTATCTAGTTAGTATAATAAAACATGATTAATAAGAGGAAATTGAATGTACATGTAGGCAGTACATTTTAATATACAACAGTATATCATGGTATATAGTGATCCAGATTAAGAAAAAAAAATCATTGTGTATAAAAATTTGTTTTTGAGGTTTAAACCAATAAACAAAGATAGAGGTTATAGCCTTTTATAACAACTACATAGTCACATTATATGTGTCCCAAGTCAGGAGCATGTTATGCAGTAGTTTGTTGCTGTATATCAAAATCTGTTTTTCATTCATTATTTTTTACATAAACCAGACCGTTGGTCGCTTTTGAATTGTTTTACATTTGTCCTTTCTGGGCCTTTAATAGCTGACTATGCCATATGGGTTTTGCTCATAGTTGAAAGCGATACAGTGACCTATAGTTGACCTATAGTTGTTAATTTTTAAGTCTCTTGTCGAGATATTATTTATAGGACATCTTCTTATTTTATACATATATCTAGATTTTTTCCATCTTAATTAGATATGAAATTTCAACCCTACTATAGCTAGAAAATTTGTTTCTCTCTAATTAATTTATTTTGGAAATAAGAAGATTGTTTTTGTCTGTTGTCAAAGTATATAATATATATACATTGTAAGTTATAATCTATCATATCTCCTTATAAGGTATCTTAATGTAATCTGGGAAAGTAACAGATTTCTACAAGAATACAAAATAGAGTGAAACCTGTAATGTGTCTTTCTCATCGGAATCTGTTTACAATCAATATGAAGTCTTGTCTAGAAAACAGATCTTATCAAATTTCACATTTTATAACTCAATCGTTTTGAAAACCAATTGAATTAACGTCCAAAAGTATTTTGTTGATTTCTTTTCAATCAGTAAAGAGATTTTTGTCTATTATTTCATGTTTGCAGTATTTGATATTAGAAGGAGATGTGGTTTGATTACCAATGAGACAACTCTCCACTAGAGATGTAAGCTATTTTAGGTCACCCAATGGCCATATCACCTTACTGTAAATTTTGATTTCTTTTTTGGAAAATTACAAAAAGAACTTTATTTTATGCTCCTACAATATTACTCTTGTCAGTTCAACAATACGTCCCAATATTAGTTTTTATTCTCTTACTTTTAGTTTGACTCCACCAAATGTTATAAACTTATATGCAATATGTATTACCACAAAACACAGATCAAGATCAAAATTTGAGTTGTATCACTTTTAGTGCTAATGAGTTATATCCCTGGATATCATTATATGCAAGCAGGGCATAATCTATCTATACGTATTTAGCATGTTCCATAAAGCCTTTAAATTTCTCAGAATCCTGTAAAATATGTGTATGCGATGTTCTAATGTTACTATGACAATTCCCTGTTGTATATAAGATGATTTGTTAATTGTGTAATAAGGACAAAATCAATGTTAATTAGCTAAGCCATTCACTTTAGTGTTATAGACTTATTACTACAATCGACAAAATCAGTCGAAATTTTGATGTGTCAACAAGTAATGGATTATGGTTTGGTTATAATTGACAATTTGTATTTAACTCAGACTATATACTGTCAAATAATTAAAAAAGTTATGCATATATACATGTATATATATATAAAATTTATTTCTGCAAAAATTTTGTGGATTTTCATTTGTCTGTCTATTATTATTATTGTTTCCTTGTATGGTGTAACATGCGTATTATAAAACAATATGAATAAAAAAAATAGAATTTTGATGAGGAACTTTTTGACGAGGATATTTAAACTGTGCAATATAACATGGTCGATGCATGGTTGGTGCATAACTACAGTTAAATGGCTGGTGCATAACTACACTTTAATCTTTAGATTGTTCTATTACAAATATGATAATAAAACATCCAAAAATTTGTTGAAAACAAAAAAATATAGCACTGATCTTTAATCTACCACTATGCATTAAGGTTGAAGCATATATCTATGAGAGCATTGTAGCGTTTGTTCTTTTCTCTAATGTATTAATAATGTATCATAGATCTTTGAGAGCAGTG
This sequence comes from Mytilus edulis, assembly GCF_963676685.1. Classification (NCBI taxonomy): domain Eukaryota; kingdom Metazoa; phylum Mollusca; class Bivalvia; order Mytilida; family Mytilidae; genus Mytilus; species Mytilus edulis. The sequence continues at coordinate 124,386,311 of NC_092344.1, forward strand.
TTGCTATTCTTCTTTTCTCTTATGTATACTTTGTTTTTTTATGAAATTGAATAACACATCTTTTTCTCTTTTCAGCTGATATTTTTACATGGTCTTGGTGACACAGGGTAAGTTAATTTTTACACAAAAATTAAAAACAAAATTTTTGAATATAAATATTCATATTCATCAAACAAACAAACAAACAAACAAACAAACAAACAAACAAACAAACAAACAAACAAACAAACAAACAAACAAACAAACAAACAAACAAACAAACAAACAAACAAACAAATAAATAAATAAATAAATAAATAAATAAATAAATAAATAAATAAATAAATAAATAAATAAATAAATAAATAAATAAATAAATAAATAAATAAATAAATAAATAAATAAATAAATAAATAAATAAATAAATAAATAAATAAATAAATAAACAAATAAATAAATAAAACAAAAAAAACAAAAAAAAACCAGTGTTTTCCCAAAGAACACAGTATGCAGCATAATATGAAATGCTATGAATAGTATAATACTTGATTACAACAATAAACTTTATTATTCAGAATGGTAGGTGATTTATGATTTCCTTAGTTACTTAGGAATCTGAATGGAGCAAATAAATAACAGACAATAAAATTCATTACTTTAATTATACCATTATATAGATGTGTACGCACCTGATGTGACTTCCAGACAATGATATTAGTCTATTCATCTTTTTATTTCCATGTGAAGAACAAACATGAGGATAACATTTTCATTCCTCAGTTATCTAACATTTTAATTTGATTTAAGATGATAGTTTGACATGAATTGTTCATGGATTTTTGTTGTCATCTACAACAATGTACAAAACAGAGAAAAAATGGCAGTTTTCAACATTTGTTTAATAACATCAAAAACATAATTTTTAAAAGATGTGCTATGTATCATGTCTATATCTGGATGTAGAATCAAAGTTTTGTGAATAGTTGATGTATAGAAAACTTTGCCTTATGAGTAAACAACATTTTATTTCTATTGTAAAATATTTTGAATCTGAGATCATTTATTATGGACTTTATGATTTCTCAAGATAATTCCCTCAATCAATAGGTCAAGCAACGGATACTGAATCAATAGGTCAGGCAACCAATACGATACGATTTCAATGTGTGAAGGTTACTCTATAATATGAATACAAAAATGATTAATGATTTGTACAAGGAGTTACTAGAGCAAACACAAAAAACATACAATTTCTGTAAATGAAAATCTAAAATAGTTATTAGTGTTGATTTGCCTCATTCTTGAAACCAGTTCTATTTATCAAGGCTATTGTATGGTCTTGGTTATGAGTGAAATTATGTCGCTCATTGAGTCATCTTTCTTGAATTTATACATTCCTGGTCTAAATTTTAGCAATGTTAGAGTTGGTTCTATGTTATGAGTTATTATTTATTACTATGATGACCCCCATATCTCTAGTTTTTGTCGAGCCTGCAACTTTTGTTGCAGAAAGCTCGACATCGGGATAGTGATCCGGCGGCGGCGGTGTTAGCTAACTTCTTAAAAGCTTTATATTTTAGAAGGTGGAAGACCTGGATGCTTCATACTTTGTATATAGATGCCTCATGTTACGAAGTTTCCGTCAGTCACATGTCCAATGTCCTTGACCTCATTTTCATGGTTCAGTGACCACTTGAAAAAAAAGTTCAGATTTTTTGTAATGTTGAATTCTCTCTTATTATAAGTAATAGGATAACTATATTTGATAGGTGTGTACCTTGAAAGGTCCTCATGTCTGTCAGACAGTTTTCACTTGACCTCGACCTCGTTTCATGGATCAGTGAACAAGGTTAAGTTTTGGTGGTCAAGTCCATATCTCAGATACTACAAGCAATAAGGCGAGTATATTTGGTGTATGGAAGGACTGTAAGGTGTACATGTCCAACTGGCAGGTGTCATCTGACCTTGACCTCATTTTCATGGTTCAGTGGTTATAGTTAAATTTTTGTGTTTTGGTCTGTTTTTCTCATACTATATGCAATAGGTCTACTATATTTGTTGTATGGAATGATTGTAAGGTGTACCTATCTAGCGGGCAGATGTCATGTGACCTTGACCTCATTTTCATGGTTCAGTGGTCAAAGTTAAGTTTTTGAGTTTTGGTCTTTTTATCTAATACTATATGCCATAGGTCATCTATATTTGGTGTATGGAAATATTTTATGATCTTTATGTCAGTCGCGCAGGTTTTATTTGACCGTGACCTCATTTTCACGGTTCATTGCACAGTGTAAAGTTTTTGTGTTTTGGTCTATTTTTCTTAAACTATAAGTAATAGGTCAACTATATATGTTGTATAGAAGCATTGTTAGCTGTACATGTCTGCCCGGCATGGTTTATCTGACCTTGACCTCATTTTCAAGGTTCATTGGTCTTTGTTTAGTTATCTTGGTTAATGTTAAGTTTATGTGACAGTTGTATTAAAGCTTAGCTTTATACTTAGGACTATCAACATAATATCAATGATTAGTATAGAAGGCGAGACATTTCAGCGTGTGCACTCTTGTATTAAGTTGTAGTGTGAATTGATAATAAGTATTACCCCCCTCCCCCTCCCACACACACACTCCTCTTTTCATCAACAATCACTAAATCATCTAAATCAGACTAAAAGTTTGTATAAAAGTCCCTTATACAGTACGTTGTTAATTTTTTTATTGAAACATTATTTAAAAAGTTGATGAAGTAGTAATAACTAGTAAAACCATTTTATTTCTGTTCTTTTAGGCATGGCTGGGCAGCTGGTTTGAAAGCATTAAAATTTGAACATGTACATTGTGTTTGCCCTACAGCGTAAGTATATAGATTAGTTTAATAAGATAAGTAACATAAGCAAAGTCTTGTTAATGTTTGTAAAATAAGAAATTAAAAATAAACTTTGGTTCTGTGTATATAAACCAACTTCTAAAGATCAATATTTTTTGTTGAAGTAAATTCACAGATTTTAAAAGAGACAGGAATAAATTTAGAACAAATACAGTAAAACCTGTATGAACTGTTTTGACATATATTTTAAGTTGAACTTTTAAATCAGCATATTAAAGGAACACTCTTTTGACTTTAGAAAAAAACAATATTTGTTGAAAAAATTATAAAAGGACATCTCAAAAATTTAAGTTGAAGAACAACCTCAGAAAACTTCATAGTTTAAAAAAAGGGGGGGATCTGATCTTCAACATTTGAGATGTACAAGACTATGTATTTAGATAATGCCATGATATTTGAGGTAATGTTATTGATTTGTATATTTAAACAAATTTGATTCGTTTAGGGATAGTCACATGTTAAACTATATTTTCAAAGGTAGAGATAAAACGATGGATATCAAAAAGCATATTGCACGGTTAATTTTAGAATATTTGAAAACCGATTTACTCTGTGACGTCATGTAATGAATTTCAGTATATCGTTAAAAATTATATCTGTGATCGATTATTTGACGAAAAAAATCTTCGAATACATAAGATGTCAAGCAATCAAAAACAAATAAATAATAACAACTAATATGTTGTTATTGTCAAGGAGTCAATATGATATCTTTCAACCAAATCAAATGATGATTTGTATATGCATAATGGTCTGAAATTAATAATATAACAAATATAGCCTTTGTACGAGGTCAATGCAGGATATATTGACCCAAAGAAGTATATCGACCTCGGCATTCGTCCTCAGTCAATATACTTCTTTCAGGTCAATATATCCTTGTATCTACCTCATACAAAGGCTATATTTGTATATTATTGGAGAATATACTTGTTATTGGCATCTTGTGAAGGAAAGATTTAAGCTGATAGCTATAGTAGCACAATTGAACTGAGTATTAAATTTGATGCCCCTTGTGCATTGCTACGCAAGGATATGGTAATGATCTACTTCTGTCAAAAACACATCAATACTCAGAGTTCTTTTGACTTATAGATTTCATACTATGTAGGATTATCTGTTGTCAAATTTTCTTGATCATGCTTTATCTTCAGTTTGATTTTACAAATTTTATAAGAGTTATGGGACTTTGACCATATATTTTATTATTGTGACAATGACATCTTTGAACAGAGTAACTCCTCTGAGTCTGGTGCTACTGTAGTTTTACAGAGAATTAGATTTTGTTTAATTTTATTTTTTCAGACCAGCACAACCAGTGACTGTTAATGCAGGGATGAAAATGCCATCATGGTAAAGTGATAATTTATTATAGGAACACTGAATAGAGTAGAATGATAAATATATCGCATATTTGGTACAGAGAAAAGTGTGCATTACTTTCTTTTACAAATTCTATTTTCTTCAGTAGGGATGGAATAGCCTGGATATAATGTTTATAAGCATGATATGATATACCCCCTCTAATAATAACATAACAATCTCATTGTCAGTTTATTTCTATTGTTATAAAAATGAGGATATACAGTATGAATGCCTATGAGACAACTATCTACCAAAGTTCCAATGAAGTGGATGTAACACACAGTGCCATGTCAGTACGACTGTCAACAATGAGAAAAACTCATACCACATTGTCAGCTATATAAGGCCCCAACATGAAAAATATGAAACAATTCAATCGAGAAAAACTACCAGTCTAATTTATATCAATAATTTATGAATAACAAATTTGACAGACATGAACCAACAACAACCACTGAACTACAGGCTCCTGGCATAGGATGGGCACATAAAGAATGTGGCAGGGCTAAACATGTGTGTGCGCTCAGTCCTCCCCTAACCTTATATAGTGGTAAACATAAACAGCACAACTTAAAAAAAATTGGTGAAAAAAGGGCTTAACTTATCAGATTAATAAAAAGCAGAAAAATATCAAACAAAACCATAAACCAAAAGTGACGTATTTATTTATCCATCCCTCATACCCAACAATAAATAAGACACTAAGTACAGATCTGAAAGAAAGCTAGCAAAAGCTAAAACCAACAAAAAATATATGTTCAAACTTAAATTAAAAATGGTAATAGGGAATGTGTCAAAGAGACAACAACCTGGACGACCACAGTTCAGATAAATGCCCAATGCCACCAATTGGTCTTCAACATGGAGAAGAAAATCCTTCACCCAGAGGTGGGCTTCAGCTTGCCCCTAAACAAAATGTGTACTAGTTCAATGAAAATGGACTAAAATTCAAAATCATACAAGACTATTTAGCGAACAAAGACAAACAACTAACAAAAAATTTGTTTGCTGTGAGTCAGAAAGATTTGTTAATTATATATGATATTATTACAGGTTTGATATATTTGGTTTATCACCTGAAAGTCCCTCAGATGAAGAAGGAATAAAAAGATCATCAGAAATATGTAAGTACCAAAGTCAGTCATGTAGAGAAGTCTTTTTACTGAGATGACTTTTTGACATGAAATTAGTTAAAATATAGTTATTAATATAATTATATGTTGACCTTGTTTTGTAGTACCCATAATTATAACTATTTATGTTGCCTTTTGTTACACATGTAAATATGTGTCCAAGTGTTTCCAAATTAATTATATTATTATTATATTGTTTATATATTCTCTTTGGTTACTCCAATTGCTTTAACATGTTATGGTAAATAGAAAATCATTTGAATAAAAATATAATTTATGAGTTCTAAAATATCGATTACATGTAGAAAGATAGATCAGGTGACTTTTTTTAGCATGTTGCAAAAATACTGTTTTTCTTTAAAGATATTTTACCAACTATGATTCAGTATACAACAAAAACATATTTTACTTGAAAGTGAAGGATTGTTCTGTCAAAAATTAAAATGTCAATAAGATGAATAAGTGTATCTAAAAGTTTCAGAAAAAAAGGGGAGATAATTGAATTGAATTGAATTCGATAGGACTATTTGTGTTTATTGGATTTTTTTCAGAAAATTAAGGCCTTTTATTAGTATCATCAGTCCAATTTCTACCAAGACCAGAGAAGAGGCTATCACTCAAGTGTAATTAGATTGTTTTATTATTGGAAGCTTTTACTTTCAGTGTTTTAAACCCTTTAAACCATGAAGGTGTGATAATTGAAAGTAATAATTTTGATGTTATTTTGATGTATTTTCAGTAAAACAGCTAATTAAAGATGAAGAAGATAAAGGTATCCCTAGTAACAAAATATTTGTGGGAGGATTTTCTCAGGGAGGAGCAGTATCATTATATACAGCATTGACTTTAGGAAAACCTTTAGCTGGAGTTATAGCCCTTAGTTCATGGCTTCCACTTCATCAGAAGTTCCCAGATGTAAGAAATCTTAAAGCTTGACTTGGCTTATACTTTAGAATAATTACCCACTTCAGAATCTAATACATTTTGGGTAATATTTTCAAAAGCGTACACCAAAACATGATTGGTTTAAACCGTACTTGTTATTAACAATTGATATTTAACCAATGACGTCACATTATTTCATTTTGGTGTACAAACAACAAGATTATCGATTAACCTTTAGATTCTAAAGAGGCAAGTTCTAATTAGTTGGGAACTAATCTTCATAGATTTTGTTGCTGTAGGTGAACTTTCAGGGCATACTATTCAGTTACAGGGGAGATAATGATGTTGGTAACACTATTCAGTTACAGGGGAGATAATGATGTTGGTAACACTATTCAGTTACAGGGGAGATAATGATGTTGGTAACACTATTCAGTTACAGGGGAAATAATGATGTTTCTAGCTTAATATGTTATTTTTATTAATTTAATTCTAATTTTCTACTAGCATGTTTGCATGAAAAAAATTTCCTTCAATCAACAAAAATTGTGTCCCACATAAATAATTTTACCAGTCAGTGGATGACTTGAGTTTTTTGGCATAATCATATGCTGTTTTACTTCAAAGTATTCACTAAATACTATAGGTTAAAGAATTTTAAGTAATAGCAAAATGTATACATTTACAAGACAGTTCAGTATATAATTACAATGAAAAAGTAGTAAGCAATCATTTAATGGAATATGTAAATACTCATTAAACTAGTGGAAACCTCATCTTTTTAGTTACATATATAATAATCTTTTATTCGTAAGCAATACAACTTATAGAATATAAATATTACTAATATTCAATTACATCAGTGAAATATATTTACATTTAAACAATTAGTCAAATAATCATACATAAATAAGTATACCCATATAGCAGTACAGTATGATAAAACATACATTTGTAACACATATTAAGCATTTATAATGATGAAATTATAACATAAGATAATAAAAATGAAAAAGTTATCTATAAATCCATGAAATCATCAAGATCAAATAATCAACTAATTATTTGATGGTTTAAATGTACATATTTCTTTTAATTTAGACCATTAGATAAACTGTTAGCTTCATCCTGTGGTCCAAGGTTTATAAATGTTTAGCATCTATGTTCCAATGTTTCTTTGTTAATAACCGCTAGTATTGTATTTTTATGTAGGCCATTAAAGGAGATGTTAGCAATCTACCAGTGTTTCAAGGTCATGGTTATGAAGATCCCATGGTACCCTACAAGTGGGGAGAACTAACCAATAAAACTTTATCTACACATCTAAAGAATATAGTGTTTAAAAGTTATCATATGATGCATAGCTCATGTGAAGAGGTAATGTATAGCTTTAGGCTAATTTCATTCTCACTGTATTTGAAAACTTGAAAACACTTTGTACAAACAAAGGTGTTTGGAAGTAAATTTCCTCTTGAAAAAAAATACACCAACAGCACTGCATGGGGGAAATTAAAACTGCTTTAATCATTGTCTTGCCTTGACAGTCAAAAGGGAGACTTAAGTTAGTATTGGCTACTGTTTGTAATTAGATCATTTTGAGGGGATCTAATAATGGTAAATAAATGCCATTGGAACATCTAATTTCAGCGGAAATTATTTGGCCTGCCCCTCAGTTATGGTCTATTGACTTTGAAATTTTGTGCATAGTTTACATGTTAAAGTTTGTGATGAGGTCAGTTTGATGGTAACCATTTATGATAAGTCAACCTTCAGGTTGAAGTAAGTGATATGGGTTGGAGCAGGGTTTCCCCTGGGTCAATCATTTTTTTCGCCACCTCTTTCGCCAAAACAATATATTTTTCGCCACTTGATTACATTTTTCGCCAAGTAACATAAATATATTTTTTGTTTAAAATTTACCTTTCTTTAAAAGTGGTAAATAAATTATGTATGTGACATTTAGCAGAAGCCATTTAACCATATCATTTTTTCAAACAATACAATCAACACCTTTACTAATTAGTCCTTTGTTGTCGATAGCTATAAAATGCAATCAGCTGACTATTGATTATTTGAGGTCAAGGTGAATTCCGAGTATTGTCTGATTGGGTAAAGTCCGAGAAACTCAGAAAAAAAAAGTAAATAAACAAGATGGAGGAAATAAATCGTTATAAATATTCCTTTCGCCAAATTCTTTCGCAAATGACGATTTTTTTTCGCCACAACTAATTTTTTTTCACACATTGCGAAAATGGTGACCGCCAGCGGAAACCCTGGGTTGGAGGGTTGGAAAGAACAATGACAATGTCAACATTATACATTATACATTATAGATTTACATAGACAGCAGCAATCACAGGCTAGACACAGGGTTCTGCAGAACAATTTATGAAATAGTTTTCAATGCTCATTTAATATCTTTTCTGTACACCTTGCTGTTTAAGAAAATACTTGATGTAAATATTCAATTTCTACAATATTTTTTCAGGAAATGGAAGATGTAAAGAATTTTATAGAAAAGATAGTAAAGGCATGATAGTATAGACTTAATGAATTAGTATGGGTGTATAAACTACTGTATAAAGACCTAGTGAGCTAATATGGGTGTGTCTCAGAGAGATAGAAAATGATTGGTCAGTCAGTCAACCATTCCATGATCTCGCACCATTCTGTCAACATGTTTAATTATTCAATAAAATATAGATGATGGTTTGATAAAGTGTTGATAGTCTACTGCAAACAGAGGATATGTTTACCATACTATATTGTACTGAACTTGTCACAAAATACCTGTATACTGCAATACTGACCACATTTGTATTACACTTGCACTTTCTACTTAACTTGTGCCATTTAGGTTTGCATTACCCAGTTTGTTCATTAAATTGAGGGGTAAAGTGCTTTGGATCTGTCATAAAATCGTCTGCCTTCTTCATTAAAGTTTCACATAAAATAAAACATTATTGTCTTTTTTAAGAATCAAAATACATAGTTATGTATTTTTTTGGGGGTTGTTAAAAAGTTTTGGTGATGATAACAGTATATAGCTACTTATAAGAGGTACTTAAATCTTAAAATTACATTTCAGAATATTTCTTTTTAAATTGATTGAATTAAACATAAAACTATCTTTATTAATTGACACTAAAAGATGACCAATGGATAATATTAAAAATATTGTTAACAAAACAGCTGCTCTATAATACATACATAAAATAAAACAAAAATATGACAGGTCTGTTATCGTAAAGTGTTTATTCATTTTTTTTGTCTTAAATGTGAATTTGTGTGGAAAGAAATGAAAAATTAGAAATTCTAAATATTTATTAAAATGCACATCTCTTTTTGATATCTTTTAAAGTGTGGAAATCTATTACATATCTGCACAACTATCTCTCTTACCTTTATATTTGTTCTGTTATGATTAAATTTTAAATTATGATAACATTTGCTTTAGATTTAATTAATTTGGAAATATCTGTATGCATGTTGTACTAAGTCAAAAAGCCAATATTAAGACACACATATTTATGTTCTGTGTACTTTGAACCTTTTTTGGGGCATATTTTTTTGTTATTCAGAGACGATTAATTATTTCCAGGAGCATCTATAGTAATTTCTTCTGACATGGTTTATTGCTATTGTTACTCATCAGTTGTGAAATTTGTATTATTTTTTTAGCCAAGGATATTTAACAGGTGTTAATGAAATAAAAACTGATTTCACCTCTAAACAGTAATAGTAGATCTCCAGAGCAAACTATGCTGGAAAATACGCCAAAAAGGATCATGCATGACATCTTTAAAATTTGTATTTTAAAACTCTAGACTAAAATATACCCACACTACTTTTGTCAGAAAAAATGTTCAATTATGTACTGGTTTCAACGTCGATATGTTAGAAATTTAAATATGAATTCTTTGTTGAAAATGGTATGTTTTTCCATACATAGGAAAATGTGCAGTACTGTTAAAATGTCTTAATCAGCTTACCACTTTAGTTTGTGTATAAGTATTTTTTATAAATTTGATAAAAATGTTTAGAATGTTTATATATAGGTATGAAAATGAAAGTAATGCATTCAACAACAAATTCTGTGACAAAACTAGTCTGTTAAGAATACACATTGTTATATAGACATACACATTGTTGTTTTTGTTGTTTTATTGTTGTCATTACAAACAAAGATTGAAGTATTGTGGAAATAGATGATTAGCAGGTGAATAATACACTTTTATATTATGGTTATAAGTTCCCTACCATTGAAGGGGACTTTAGGTTTGCACTTCATCTTTCTGTCTGTCCATCTGTCAGTCCTGCAAATCAGTTTTCCACACATTATTTCCTTTGTGCTTGAAGTTATTTTTTGATATTTGGTATATTATTTTATCATGACAATAGTCCAGTCAAACTAAGATTTAACCTAGAACTAATTGCAACAGAAAATGTTTTAGTTCTAATCTATAGCATTATGCCCTTTATATACACAGAAAAAAGTCCAATAAAATCTAACTTGAGGAAAACTCAAAATCAGCATTTTAAATTTCCTATGGAAATTAACAATGGAAGGGGAGATAACTCTTGCAAAAAATGAGTCGTTTTTTTTGGTCAGTTTTTGGTTGTTTTTCTTGAAATTTATGTAAAGTATGATACTTTGATGGGGTTATAAGTTTGTATTTGACTAAATTATATAATCTTCTGCTCATGAAATGTACAAAACCGAAGTGTTCTGGGTAGTTTTATTTTTTTCGTGAATTTTTTGTTAAAGAAATTGCAAATTTGAAGCTATGTAACCATTTTGAAAAAAATAATGTGAAAATTTGGTATTGTTTACATCTGTATATTATATTTTTTTCAGCATCTTACTTATCGAAAATTAAAGAAACTTTTAACCACAAAAAGAAGAATACATGCTTAATAATTTTATTAAATTTGAGATTCTTTACCTTGACATGTTGAAAAATTCAATAAATGGTCAACTACCCGTAATGAATTACAAAATCTAGATTATAGCTTGATAAAATATATGAAAACACCTTTAGAGTTGTTTGTTATACTCTAAAGACCGCTAAAAAAATCAAGAATCTATACATTCTAATGAATAGAAGCGGTAAAGTTATAATTTTGTATCAATTTTTATTGATATTTCTGCCTTTTTTTTGCAAGAGTTATCTCCCTTTTCAATGCAAATCTCCATAGGAATTTTAAATGGTGATTTTTTTTAGTCTTCCTCAAGTAAGATTTTTTGGGACTTTTTCTGTGTATATTTGGGGTATAATACTAAAGATTATGGTAAAACTTAAAAATCTTCTGTTGCAATTACTTTCGGGTAAGGATTAAATTTATGCTAGATTGACTGGACTACAAGTTAGTGATCAAAATTGAATTTAGTTCTGGTCTGATACTTTTGTGGAGGGTATGGTCCTTAGACTCAAATTTTCAGTTTTCTGCACTTTATGTCATGTTTTGAAGGTATTGATTTGAAAATGGGTATATTCTGTGACCAGGACAAATTACAGATCAAGTTCAAATTTTGTTCCGGTCTGATGATTTTGTGCAGAGTTATGATACTTGGACATAGAAAACTCACTCATATAATCAGTTTTCCACACTTTTTTGGTCATGCTTCAAGATATTGACTTGATTGATAATTTTTATAAAGTTTATACACCATGACAAGTTAAAGATCAAGTTAACATTTTGTTTTTAAGTACAATCAACTTTTAACAATACTCTCAGAATGCTTGTATGTTTGGGAGTATTTGTATAAAATGGAGTGATACATTTCCAATTCCTGTCTTTGATGAAAACAGTAGTTTTAAAGGTACAATGCACACTTTTACTATTTGTCTGTCACTATACTAAACACCACAGATGTTCTTGTTATGTTTGATGTCAAAAGAGGAAATGTCTGATGCCAAAAAAGATAAGTGATTGTTGTATGATGTCTCAAGTGTTTTCAATTTTTGTGTCAATTGTTTCAGATTTGCCGCAAAGCTATATGGTCTATTGTCTACTTTAAACATATCTTGTACCATTTAATCATTTCTCATCCTTTTACTATACACATTTTATCGTAAACAACAATGATGAAATGTCACCAATTTACTATTTTGAGAAGATTGGTTGAGCACTTACAGCAGGATTTCAGGAGAAGACTGAGTTATTATAAATGTAGAAGTATTTGATGATAAGTCAGCTTATAACCATATATAACCAGAATTATCAATATTAAATAAAAGCAAAAAACAAAATGTAACATTTTTCCTCATTCATTTGATCTTCCTTCACATATACGTATGCTATTTATTAATTTTTATAAGCAGATTCCCTTCAGAATTCCCCTCAATGTATGTGTAGTTTTTCTTTTTCTACAGGAGGGGTTGAAAAAGAAGTCTTTCTTATGTGTACATACATTTAAATGAAGATCTGTTAGTTTCTCCACTTAGTTTTAAATACCAACCAGCAAATGTGAACCTTATTTCAATAGAAATTATTGATACAATCTTTATGTGTTTGGATGTGAACAAATAAATCGTCCAGTTTGTGAACAGATGACTGTGTGACATACTAGTATTGTATGTCAACCAATTGTATTATAGATGGTAGGCAGTATGTGTGTATTCAATTAAACCAGGTATTATGTTTGATCAAATTTTTAATGGAGTCTTATACTAATTATAAAGATTCCTATTACTGATTCTTGACATTATTTTTGGGTTTGACTTTTAAAATTTGAAAGAACTGTTTATCTTCAACATGTTTAACAAACCAAAATTGTTGTATTTTAACAAATACAAAAAAATTATCAAACATCTCAATAAACTTCTCAAAAGCAGAAATCATTGTTTCTATTTGTCAATTCAAATTTTCAGTGAATTTTTTCACCCTTTTGTTGTAATCATGATAAAGTGTATGACATTTCATATTACTAATCAACACTTTTTTATGAAAGTTTCAAATAGATCAGAGAAGTGTAAGGTTTTTATTTTAAATGAAAAGTTATAGTAGTTTTAGCCAGATATAAATTTTTGACTAAGTGTGTTCATTTAAAAAAAAAAGCTATTCTTTGAAATTGAGGACGGTACGAAAAATGTGATTTAATAACCAGTCTACATTAAATCTTAAGAGAAGGTTATTTTGCTGTAATTGGTAGTTGCCAATTTGTTAACTTGATGAAAGTTTGACATTTTAAAGGTGCCAATTTTTGATAAACAGTTATGAACAAATGCTATTAAGCTAAATTTACAAGATATAATTGTGTTTATTGGATACCAGAGTAAAAGCTTAAAAACTTGATGATTGGTGTAAATTACCAATTTAATCAAATAATATGAAACTGAAAACTACGTTAATTATGTGGTAAAATCTCTTAACAATATTTAATAGAATTATGCAGTGTTTTCTTCTTCTTCCACACTTGTTTATTCAACACACTTTTAGTGCTAGATAAATGAGTTTTTTTTTAATTAGTTCTAGCAGAAAACTATTGTAGATAAACATTTTAAAGTCAAACAATTGTATTGACTCTGGAATAATCCCCAAATTTTTTTTGAAGAAATTAGTAAAGTATTCAATGTATATTTTGTTGTTCTTTCAAGTTTACTAGAATACCTTCAATGGACTTTGTTGGAAGTGTGCATACATTATTGTGACTTAGTCATTCTAAACATACCTCTGTTAGTAATAAAATTGAGAATGGAAATGGGGAATGTGTCAAAGAGACAACAACCCGACCAAATAAAAAACAACAGCAGAGGGTCACCAACAGGTCTTCAATGTTTGTCCGGTTCGTCCGTCCGTCCGTCCGTCCGTCTGTCCCGCTTCAGGTTAAAGTTTTTGGTTGAGGTAGTTTTTGATGAAGTTGAAGTCCAACCAACTTGAAACTTAGTATACATGTTCCCTTTGATATGATCTTTCTAATTTTAATGCCAAATTAGAGTTATTACCCCATTTTCATGAACATAGAAAATGATAGTGCGGATGGGGCATCCGTGTACTGGGGACACATTCTTGTTTTAATAATGCAATAAATTATTTTGTTTTTGTCTTGCCTCAATAAAGAAAATAATTGAGACTTAGGCTTGATGTTTCTGACGGCAGCTTCAACATTTTAATAATTTTGGATTAGGTCAGTTTAAGGGGAACCACTAGTGGTAGGTCAATGATATTTGATATGAGTTGTACTAGTAAAATTATATGATGGCTGTTTTCTAAGAAAAATTACTTACAAAAATACTCTTATTTTGTTATTGATTGTGTTTCTGTTGGATTGACAGAAATAAAACTGATGTATAAAATCCAAATGGTGACACTAAAAGACAGGTAGTTTCATTGTGAAAAATCTGAAGAAATGTATCATGTGCATTTAAATGTATGCCCATGAAAGTATATTAATATGACAAAAATATCACGCATTTGTGAGATTTTCATGACAGAAACAATATTTGATTTTAGTTCATCAGCAAACTGGAAGTGGACTTGATAAGTTTGGGTCTGTTTAGCATGATATCTGTAATATATCCTAGTCAAAGTTAATAAGGTCAAGGTATTTAACATCACAATTCAATGGAGAAATGATATGAAGGAAGACTAATAACACGTCCTCCTTTACAATGGACCATGGCATCATCATCACAATTTTGGTCTTGCCTACGACAAAAGACACATTGTGTAAGACATAGGTTTGACTATCTGGCGGCGTTAAAGCTTTATATTTCAGAAGGCTGAAGACCTGAATGCTTTAGACCTTAAGTTTCCTTCTGTCTATGTTCATTGTCCTTGACCTCATTTTCATGGTTCAGTTACTGCTTAAAAAAAATTAGTTTGTTAATAAAGTGAATTTCTCTTATTTTGAGTTATAGAAAAACTACATTTGGCATAAGGGTTCCTTGCAACGTCTACTTTACATGTCTGTCAGACGGGGTTCACCTGACCTCGACCTCATTTCATTGATCAGTGATTAAGGTTAAAGTTATGTGATAAGGTCCATTTCTCAGATACTAAGAGCAGTATGGCAATTATATTTGGTGTATGGAATGATTGTAATGGGTACATGTCAGTCTGGCATGTTTTATCTGACCTTAACTTCATTTTCATGGTGCATTGCTTAATGTTAAGTTTGTGTTTTGGTCTGTTTTTCAAGTACTGTAAGCAATAGGTCAACTATATTTAATGTATTGAATGATTGTAAGGTGTACATGTTGGTTTAGATGGTAGAATCTGACCTTGACCTTATTTTCATGGTTAATTGGTCAATGTTAAGTTTTGGTGTTTTGGTCTGTTTATCAAGTACTATGAGCAATAGTTCAACTTTATTTTGTGTATGGAATGATTATACGATGCAAATGTTGGTCTAGTCGGTTTAATCTGAACTTGACCTCAATTTCATGGTTCATCTTGTTCATTGGTCAATGTTAAGTTTTTATGTTCTGATCGTGTTTTCAAAAACACTTATAGCAATAGATCAGCTATATTTTGTGCATGGAATAATTGTCAGGTTTAAATGTCTGTCTGACAGGTATCATGTGACCTTGACCTCATTTTTATGGTTCATTGGTCAATGTTTAATTTTTGTCGAGCCTGCGACTTTTGTCGCAGAAAGCTCGACATAGGGATAGTGATCTGGCGGCGGCGGCGTTAGCTTACTTTTAAAAGCTTTATATTTTAGAAGATGGAAGCTTCATACTTTGTATATAGGTGCCTCATGTTACGAAGTTTCCGTCAGTCACATGTCCAATGTCCTTGACCTCATTTTCATGGTTTAGTGTCTACTTGAAAAAAAAGTTAAGATTTTTTGTAATGTTAAATTCTCTCTTATTATGGGTAATAGGATAACTATATTTGATATGTGCGTACCTTGTAAGGTCCTCATGCCCGTCAGACAGTTTTAATTTGACCTCGACCTCATTTCATGGATCAGTGAACAAGGTTAAGTTTGGTGGTTAAGTCCATATCTCGGATACTATAAGCAATAAGTCTACTATATTTGGTGTATGGAAGGACTAAGTTGTACATGCCCAACTGACAAGTGTCATCTGACCTTGACCTCATTTTCATGGTTCAGTGGTTATAGTTAATTTTTGAGTTTTGGTCTTTTTTTCTAATACTATATGAGATAGGTCAACTACATTTGGTGTATGGAAATATTTTATGATCTATATGTCAGTTGCGCAGGTTTTACTTGACCTTTACCTCATTTTCACAGTTCATTGCTCAGTGTTAAGTTTTTTGTGTTTTGGTCTGTTTTTCTTATACTGTATGCAATAGGTCTACTATATTTGGTGTATGGAAAGATTGTAAGGTGTAAATTTCTAGCTGGCAGGTGTCATCTGACCTTAACCTCATTTTCATGGTTCAGTGGTCAAAGTTAAGTTCTTGAGTTTGGTCTTTTTTTTTAATACTATATGCGATAGGTCAACTTTATTTGGTGTATGGAAATATTTTGTGATCTATTATCAGTCGCGCAGGTTTTATTTGACCTTGACCTCAATTTCACGCTCCATTGCTCAGTGTTAAGTTTTTGTGTTTTGGTTGGTTTTTTTTAAACTATAAGCAATAGGTCAACTATATTTGTTGTATGGGAGAATTGTTAGCTGTACATGTCTGCCTGGCATGGTTCATCTGACATTGACCTCATTTTCATGGTTCATTGGTCAATGTTTAGTTTTCTTGGTTAATGTTAAGTTTATGTGAGTTGTAATAAAGCTTTATATTTAGGACTATCAATATAATATCAATGATTAGTAAAGAAGGCGAGACATAATCAGTGTGTGCACTCTTGTTGTGTTTTGGTCTGTTTTTCAGTTACCTTAAGCAAAAGATATATGGAATAATTGTAAGGTGTTCATGTCTGTCTGATAGGATTTATCGGACCTTGACCTCATTGTCATTGATCTTTAAAATATGTGATACTTGTAGTAAATTTTTATCTACAATAGAAAAACATCTATAAAAAGTTATCTATATATTTTATTGCTGTTCTTCATCTCAAAGTCACAGTGAGACCTTCAACACGGAGCAAAAAAACTCTCTCACCTCACTGCAAGTTTAAGACGGCCCCTAGCACAGCTTGAGCGGAATTTTTTGTAAAAATAATTTGGATAGACTTTGTCAGATGTAACACCACCTAATCAGATCCGGTCGTAAAAGAACACAGGAAAGTAGTACATATTTAAAACAAAATAGTTCCTATGCAAAAGTGCAAACCTTAAACCATGTTAAGACTTTCAACAACTAGAGGCTCCAAGGAGCCTGTGTCGCTCACCTGATGTTTTTGTTTACAATTGATGCATAAAATAATGTAACCATTTATATACTTTTGCTTTAGTTTCAGAGTTATAAGCCAAAAACTGCATTTTACCCATAAAATCTATATTTAGCAATGTTGGCCATGTTGTTCGCAGGCGGGGCCATTGACACATTTTTAAACTAAATACCCTAATGTTGACTGTGGCCAAGTTTGGGCAAATTTGTCTCAGTAGTTTCAGAGAAGATTTTTGTAAAAGATAAGAAAAATTTACGAAAAAATTGTTAAAAATTGACTTTAAAGGGCAATAACTCCTTAAGGGGTCAACTGACAATTTTAATTCTGTTGACTTATTTGTAGATCTTACTTTGCTTAAACATTATTGCTGTTAACATTTTATCTTTATCTATAATATTAAAGATAATAACCAAAAACTGCAAAATATTCTTAAAATAACTAATTCAGGGGCAGCAACCCAACAACAGATTGTCTGATTTGTCTGAAAATCTCAACCTGATGAACATTTTAACCTTTTGTCAGATTTTCTCTAAATGCTATAGTTTCAGAGCTCTAAATGCTTTGGTTTCAGAGATATAAGCCAAAAACTGCATTATACCCCTATGTTCTATTTTTAGCCATGTCAGCCAAGTTGGTTGGGAAGTGAGGTCATCGGACACAATTTTTAAACTATATATTGTACTTACTATAAGTAATTGTCCATTAACCAGGAAACACTTGTTTTTCCCCCTTTTTTGACCCTAAATTCCTAAACGGTTTGAGCCATAACCCCCAAAAGCCAATCCTAACCATCCCTTTGTGGTATGGAAACTTGTGGTATAATTTCAGGGAGATCCATACAACATTCCACAAGTTATTGTCTGGAAACTAGAAAATACTTATTTTGGCCCCTAATTCCTAAACTATTGGGACCATATTCATAACCCCCAAAATCCATCCCAACCTTCCTTTTGTGTTTATAAACCTTGTGTTTAAATAATCTAGATTTCTATTTACTTGTACTAAAGTTATTGTCCGGAAACCAAATGTCTTCGGACAACGACAATGACGTGATACCAATATACGACCGCAAATTTTTTTTGCGGTCATATAAAAATTAGTATGTCTGAAGCTGTCTAACTAAATAATAACTTAACATAGAATTGTACATATTTTGAGTTAGAGCAGGTAGACTTTTCTATAATTTTGATATTGTTTGTCCCAAAAGTAGTATAATAAACTGTAAAAATCTGTTTGAGATAAACCAGGTGCAATTTTTTTTTAGTTTGAGTTTATAGTCTAAAAGAAATGCACTATGAAATATCTCAGGCCTGGTGCTACTTTTACCTTGTTATAGCCTATCAATTATTACAACTTTTGAAATAACATTGTTAAAGTCTTTAAATGAATCACAGTATGTCTATTCAACCGTGGGAAAAGAAAAGACTTCAGCTTTATATTATATTTATGTAAGCAAATCTATATTGGTAAGACGAGGGATTTCTGACAAGTACATAGAAAGGAGAAGTATGCTGTGATAAATACTGAAGTCCTTTTGTTGTACAAAAACCCTGTCCACGCCCATTTCCTGATCCTAAAGAAAATTCTCCATGGTTAACAAACCCAATTATTTCTCTACTACATGACTTCCTCATGCATGATGTTGAGTCGACAGATTTTAATTCTGCTAAAGATTGTGTCATATTTTTCTGTTTTTGAGTTTTGTTTTTGTCTTTGTGAACTGGTTCCTTAGGACCTGAATAGGTCTTATCTTTTTGTAACAGTTCAATATCTTTATCAACTGGGATACAGATCATAGCGTGTTCATCTGGTACCCCTCTTAGCAACATTGTCAACTCCACATGTACAAGAGAAGATTTGTGTTCCTCAAACACTGATTCTTTGGTGATTTCAAGTTTATGATGTATTGTCTTCTGCCATTGTTTATTTGGGTATTGCTGATTGATTGATTTAGTATTTGCATTGAACATTTGGCTTAAAACTTTAAGACATTTTCTGTCTCTAAGAACATATATATTCTCTATAGACCCATCATTCCAACTTCTTGTGAGTTCTTTCCATGGATATAAGAAAGGAGCTGCTATACCAAGTTTAACATAGTTGCATCGCTTTGCTGGGGGTCTTTTATCAAACTTATTTTTCAGCTTTTCTGCTGATTTCTGTTCATGTATTGATCCAGCTGATGTATCGGGATAATCATTAGGATAATAAGTTGTACTCTGCTCAAATGCTAGACTTTCCAAATCTCTGGACCCAGCAGCTCTAGCTCCATGATATATAAATGTTAACCAGAAAGCCATGCTCCAATTCTGTGGGAGTATCACATCCCATCCTGACCCGTAGTTACCACTGGTTCCTGGTATCTGTACAAGGATTACTGGTACCCTTGACTCTTCTATCCCTAAATCTGCCAATGAACCTAAAACAAACAAAATATTAACAACTTAGCATCTTATATATTAGCATAATGATGAGTATTTTTTATTAAATATCTTTTTCACACCATAAGCAGTATAGTTTAAACTGTTTATTGAATAAATAGGGAATGTGTCCATGGTACACAGATGATGCCCCTGCTTGTGTCATATACTGTTATAAAGGAACATAACTGAAGTACTGTAATGGTGACGCTACCCAAATTTGTACTTAATCTGAGTTTTGTGGTAATAAGCATTGTGTATAAGTTTCATAACATTTGGCTGAGGCTAACTTAAGTTAGATTGATTGATTGTTAGTGTTTTAATACCACTTATAAGAGCCACAGTTAGGCTATTTTCGTGGCGGCCAGTTTTAATTGGTGGAGGAAGTCGGAGTGCCAGGAGAAAACCACTGACCTTCAATAGGAAAACTGACATTCCTAATCAATTAAGATTGGAGTCGAGTGCACCTGCAGGAGCGGGGTTGGAACTCACAACCTCAATGTTGACTGGCTAGTGTTTACAGTAGAACAACTTCGACCACTTGGCCACCGAGGCCCCTAACTTGAGTTAGAGAAGGGAAATGAAAAATTCTGCAATTTTTCCATTTGTAAAGGGGCATATCTCTAGAACGGTTAAAGTGACACCACCAAAATTCAAACTTGATCTGTGTTTTGTGGTAATGAGCATTGTGTATAAGTTTCATAACATTTGGTTCAGGCAAACTAAAGGTAGATAACGGAAACGAAAAATTCAGCAATTTTTCAATTTGTAAAGGAGCATAACTCTAGAACGGTTAAATTGATGCCACCTACGTACAGACAGACAAGGGTAAAACCTAATGCCCCCTCCTCTATGGCGGGGGCATAAAAAAGAAGGTTTCAAAATCTCTTAAGAACAGTCAGTAAGCACTTTCTAAAGCAGTTGGTATATCATATGTGATGGATGAGTCTAACCACCTGTATCTTCATCCATTCAACTGTTAACCACTTTGAGATAACATGGCTTTGTCATTTCTGCCCACTATAGTACACAAAAAGCAAAGGAACAGCACTTTTATTGCTGTGTTTCATCTCAGTCACAGTGAGGCCTTCAACATGGAGCAAAAAAACTCACATCACTGCAAGTTTAAGAAGGCCCCTAGCACTGCCTTGAGTGGAATTCTTAGCAAAAATATTTTGAATAGATTTGGTTAAATAAAAAAATAAAAATATAACAAAAATAAGGAACTCCAAGGAAAATTCAAAACAAAAGTCCCTAATCACCACCTAATCAGGTCTGGTCAAAAATGAACTTACTGGAAAATAGTACATGTTTAAAACAAAATATTTCCTATGCATAAGCGTAAATCTTAAACTATGTAGCATATATTTTAGTAAATAAGGTATCATGTGAAAGGGTTACTTCAATAGGTCATTTAAAGGTCATTACCAAAATTTAAGCAGATTTTATATTTTGTTTCTTTTGATTCCAATATTGCAAATGCTAAATATAAGGTAAAAGTCAGAGTAAGCCATTTAAACAACAAAATAATCTAACAAAGGAGTTTCGTAACCTCTTAAAATTTTTCTAATATTTTATTCCTAAATTAATGCTCTTCTGACTTATAGGATCATTTCTAAATTCTAGATTTTATTTAACTTCACCCAGCTACATCAGTAACAGTTTGAAAGGTATCAAGTCCGTTTTATTCAAATTCAAGTTGAATTATTAGATTATTTTTATATGTATATACCAAAAAAAATATATTTTTCTGAATAACATTTATTATATGAATGTTTTTTTTTTTTTTATCACTTTGATGATGAATTAATAAATGTTAATTATGTACAAATGTATGATTACTTCTAATTGGTATTTATACACAGCTAAATTTGGTATATTGTTGTGTGTTTGAAAATCATGATTGTTGTTTTTAACTTGCTTTTATGTAAATACTGCATGTATTTACTTGGTATGAGTAAATCATTGAAGATTTTAAAAAGAATAACACAAAAGATAATTGATTTTAACAGCTCTTTGATCTCACTTTATTTTGAAACAATGAATTTTTTTTTTATCACAACACTAACCAAAACATAATTTAAGATTTAATCAGCACAAACAAAAAAAAACGACGTGAGAATTTTACTTTATTTTGAAACAATGAAAACATAAATTTATAGCAATACACAATACACTCACCAACAGATGATTAAGACTTATTCAACACAAAAAACATTTTATTCACTAAATAACTATTCAAAACAAACCTGGGATCATGATGTCTGATTTTAACTCATTGAGTTTTTGGTCGGACATTTTGGTTGCTTTCACTTCCTGTCTGATGTCTGAGTTCCACAACGCTGACAAAGACACATCAGGAACCAGTTTATCATAACATAGTGTATTATCTGTGTCAACATCTGAAACAGAATAATAGATTGAATAAATTATGTTACCAAACTTTTTGTGGAATCTTAAAACTAAAGTGTAATCATGTATTAAGTATTATTCCTTTAAAATGTATGTGGGAGGGTAGGAAAGGACTTTCAAAATATCCCTACAACCAAGAACCACTTTTAGATAATTTTGCATAATGGTAATAGATGCTTACTGAAAAAAGACCCATGACCCACATTCAATAATTAAACTTCCCTTCCTACCCGCCTGCATACATTTTAATGGAATAGGCCTAAATTTCCACTTTCTTTTGTTTCTTCTTTTCAATATAAAACACTTTGTGTGACTTTTTATCTTTTTTTTCACTGAATAATTGACCCACGTAAACATGGTAAAAAGAAATATTTTGTCTTTTATTGCAGAAAAAAATAAGTAATTTGATAACAAAATATTTTCCTAGAAAAAAAAAGAGCATGCTGCTTTGGCAGTTAAAAAATTTCTGAAATTCAGAAAAACACTTCAGAAAAAAATCGCTTTATATTCAGCCTAGCACAAGAAAGGAGCCTGTATATTAATTGTTTTCATCAGTTTTTGTCAATCATATTTGTTTTAAAAAAAATTATGGGTTATTGTTTTATTATAAATGAAAGTTTGAATTCTGAGTAGTCAAAAAGTGTAAGTAGAGGTAGTACAGAATTTAAAAGTATAAACTCTAACAAGTTCGGAGCATATAAATGTTGAAAATATGCGGCACTGAATAAATTAGAAGTGCATATCAACTTTCCATTCTAGGATGATTTCTTAAGAAACAAGGCATAGTTTTAGCTGCATTGCATTGTCTATATTTCCAGAAATGCAACCTATATGTCAGTGGATTTCTATTGCTTTTTGTCGGTCATATTTTTTTATAATTTTTCTTTAATTTTAACTTATTGTTTTATTATGAATGAGGTTATTGTTTTTTTCTTTTGAATTGGTCTACATTTTGTCATGTCAGAGCCTTTTATAGCTGACTATACGGTATGGGTTTTAATCATTTTTGAAGGCTGTATGTAGACTTCCACTTCATTTAGACTCTGTTGGATAGTGTGAATGTGTCTTACAGGTCTGCATGCTTTGAAGTACAAAAGTTCTAAATTTTCCTATTAGAATTGTAATAAGTCTATAATGCCATGCTCTATGCCCATTATATTTGTCAACATTTTACACACTGCTGATGCTCAGTTAAAAGATACTGACTAATAGAAAGCCTAACCATGTTATAATGATCATTTCTGTGTCATTTGGTCTCTTGCGTAGTGTTGTCTCATTATCAATCATACCACATCTTCTTTTTTTTATATATATATAATGAGCATAGAGCATGGCATGAGATAATTATTTTTAAATTTGCACATCATACCTTTGATTTTTGTTACTTTAGTTTTTCTATCTGGTCTAGATATTCTAGGGTCTCCTACAGTCACCCCAATCACAGAATAAGGAGTATATTCTCCTGGTGAAGGTGTTTTATCCAAACTTTCAATAAATTCTCCTTGTTGGGTGTAAGCCAGACTTTGTGATGGAATCTGATAGTATTTCTGCCACCATTGCTCACTTGCATCTTTCTTTAGAATATTTGCAGGTTTAAGAACCTGGTACAAAATCTGATTTGATGATGGACCAATCAGGCGATGACGATTTAAAGTGTCCTTCAATGAGATAACAGTTATCTCCCCTGATGAAAATGTCTGCTGGTGTAATTCAGAAATGTCTGAATCTCTATTTTCAGGTTTAAAACAGATTTTTAACTCTTCCCACAATTCATTGTAACATGACGGATGACACCAAATCCACAACTGTCTTCTAATTAGATTAGATTCATCTTGATTGGTCTCTGGTTTCCATAGATATGACACACAGCCAATAGCATGATAAGGATATTTGTCATATTTGTATACACATGTATGGCCTTCTCTTGTTCCATTCATATTAGATCGAGCTCCAAAAGTGAGACCTTAAAAAGAAAATTGTTATTAAAAAGACAAAGATTTTTAAATATACAATGCAAATTTGCAAATTGCGTGAAAAAAATTTGATAAAATTGCAAGATTCTGTTAACTATATATATTTTGTAGGTTACTTATTTTCAGGTATTTTAGTATTGTAGTGGATGTGTTTCCCTCAGATTTAGTTTGTAACCCGGATTTGTTTTCTCTCAATCAATTCATGACTTTTGAACAACGGTATACTACTGTTGCCTTTAATTACACTTTAGTACACTTTAGGTGAACCTTTAACGTTTGTTCCACAAACTTAATAATTTCCACAGGCATAAATCTAGTGACCTATTGTCTACAAAATAAATCTAGTGACCTAGTGTCTACAAAATAAATCTAGTGACCTTGTGTCTACAAAATAAATCTAGTGACCTAGTGTCTACAAAATAAATCTAGTGACCTTGTGTCTACAAAATAAATTAATCTAGTGACCTTGTGTCTACAAAATAAATCTAGTGACCTTGTGTCTACAAAATAAATCTAGTGAACTAGTGTCTACAAAATAAATCTAGTGACCTTGTGTCTACAAAATAAATCTAGTGACCTTGTGTCTACAAAATAAATCTAGTGACCTTGTGTCTACAAAATAAATCTAGTGACCTTGTGTCTACAAAATAAATCTAGTGACCTAGTGTCTACAAAAAAACAGCATTTCCTCAATCCATGAAAAATATAAAATATACTTGTATTTTTTTTTACACTAGAGTTACTCCCCTTGGAACACACATACCTTGATACCTGTGTAGTATCAGTTTTAGTTAAGATTGTTTAAATGTTATTCTTTGTTGTATCTATGCTATTAATGATTATGTTCATAATTGAGCTTTCTTTAATAAAATATTTCGTATTTCGTATAAAATATAAGGATCATTGACATCTATTTTGGTGAAAATTGGTTCAGTAGTTTCATGGTAGTTCTAATATTTTTGAAACAATGTAAAAATGGCAAAATGAATACTCAATAACTTCTCAAGGAGTCATCCAATGTTTTGGTTGTATTGCCAGTTAAGAAGATCTACTATTGCTTATGATTTTTGCAGTTTACAGTTTCAATCTATCTGATAAAGCTTTTGAGATACTATACAAAAATTTTAAATATATATATATCAGTAAAAAAAGTCTTTTTAAAAAGGGCAATAACTCCTTAGGGAGTCATCCAATAGTTTCTGTAATATATGAATTTTTGTTGTATTGCTGATCCTCCACATTAACAGTTTAAACTTGATTAATATGATTTTTAAGATAACAGATACAAACAGTAATTCATTTAAAATCATTAAGTAGCCATCTGATAATTTTGGTGAAAATAGGAAGTATTAAAATCTTATATAGATCTTTCCATTTCGAACATTTTTGTCCTGTCAGTATAATTTTCTTTCCAATATGATTTTCACAATAGAAACAATATTTACATTTTACCCTTTATGTTCTATCTATAACCAATCCCATGGAGGCAATGTTTTTCAGGGACCAGAATAAAATTAAACTGGTATAATAGTTTCAGAGGAGAAGATTTTTAAAAAGATTGTTAATGCATTTAAACCATCAGAAATGATTTTGGATCTAGAACTTGTTATATGGTCTAAGATAAAATTTAAATCTCTCTAAAAATAATCAATTATTAACAACAGGTATCAATTTTACCTTTTTCGGTCAGGTATATTCTGTGTCATTTAAATATTTAAATAACCCGAATCAGGTATAAACATGTCCCAATTAACTTCCTGGTTGGTCAGCAATTTGAGAAATAGTGAAGAAAATAAATTTCCCTAGTCAACACACAGCTGAAGTTATAACAACATCAAAAGGTACTGGTTGTAAAATTACTCTTCTCCTTTAAATTTTAAAATGAAAATCTTAACTATTCTATTCAATATTTTGGTTGGTATTAACTGCAGAGGGGTTCCATGTGTTAAAGACTCCATAGAGCCTGTACTGCTCACCTAGTATCTGTGCCTAATATCAAGAATAACCCCTTTATCTCAATAAAACCTATTAAGCATTTTTAACTTTGTAACAATAATTTTTATTATTTTTTAGTATTAATGCATGATTCTGTGGTCAAGTAAGCTGGATCATCAAACTTTAATTCCATAAAGGAGATACAAGTGCTATTTTCACAATGTTGTTATTTAAAAGCAACTGTCCCTTTATATGATTTATTTATGTTTCTTTAAATTAATTGCTATTGATAATTTTACCCCCTTCTTCTGTAGCATTTTGATTGGTTGCAGCGTTTTATTTTGGCTCTATAAAAGATATCAAGACTAAGTTCATTCCAATTTAAGCTTTGTTGTTTTAATTTGTTTTTTTACAAATATTGAGCTATGAATCAGTTACTCCAAGGAAAATACCAAATGAAAGTTCCATATCAAATGGCAAAATCAAAAGCTTGAACACATGAAATGAATGGAAAACACCTGTCATATTATAAAATAACTATATTTAGAGAGAAGTAAAAGATATTGAAGGGCATTCAGAAATCAGAAGTAGAAAACTAAGGGACAAAAAAAAACATGACCAAAAGACAGAATGCAACATAGGAAACTAAAGACTGGGCAAATCCAACCCCACCAAAAACCGCAGATTATCTATGAATTGTTAACCATACTTTGGGTTTTCGTCAAACTCACATTATAATTCATACAATCCAATTTACAATAAACAAATAGGACAGACAAAAACCAACAACAACAACTGAATCACAGACTCCTGACTTGGGACAGGCACATAATGGATAAAAAAGAAGATGTGGTATGATTGCCAATTCAATGAGACAGCTCTACACAAGAGACCAAATGACACAGAAATTAACAGCTATAGGTCACTGTACAGCCTTCAACAATGAGTAAAGCCCATACCCCATAGTCAGCTATAGAAGGCCCTGAAATAACTAATGTAAAACAAGAAAAACAAGAAAAACTAACGGCCTAATAAATGTACAAACAAGAATGTGTCCAAAGTACACGGATGCCCCACTTGCACTATCATTTTCTATGTTCAGTGGACCTTGAAATTGCAGTAAAAAATATCTTATTTTTCATTTAAATTAGAAAGATCATATCATAGGGAACATGTGTACTAAGTTTAAAGTTGATTGGACTTCAACTTCATCAAAACTACCGTGACCAAAAACTTTAACCTGATGTGGGACAGACAGATGGACTGACGAACGAATGAACAGATGAACGGATGCACAGACCAGAAAACATAATGCCCCTCTACTATCGTAGGTGGGGCAAAAAAATTGAAAGAAAAAACAACGTTCCCTTGTCACCATCTTACGGTGTTTATATATCTCAACTTGTACAATTCGCTTGTGTATGTAACAATGTTTCAGATTTTAACGAGAGAAATTTATGTATTACTGAAAAATTATTACACCAGGGTTTTCGATATCACAAACTAGTCAAAACATTTACTAAATTTTATCATCGGTATAAGGACATCATTCGTAAATATAACTCAACATGCAGACTTCTTATATTTTATGGAAATATTCTTTATAAAGCACAAAAATGTCAGTATTCACCTCAGAAGCTAACAAAACCTTTAAATAGACTTATTAAGAAGGGATATAGTTACGATACTGCAGCAGGTCATTAAAGATTGCATATTTTGACGGTTGGGGCTAGTATGGACACAACATTTCCAATATACATAATTTAAGAGCAATTTAGGTGAGATATTAAAATGAGTTTCAATTACCAACCTCACACTGCTTTTAAATTATGTTTTGTACTTAAGTAATTGTCCATTAACCTGGAAACCCTTTCCCCCCCCCCTTTTTTGCACCTTATTCCTTAACAGTTTGAGCCATAACTCCCAAAGACAATTCTTACCATCCCTTTGTGGTATTCCAATATCCAAAATCTAAATACATGGTTAGATTCATCATATCAAAGAACCCCAACAATTTTTGATGAAATCAAATAAAGTTCAATTTTGGACCCTTTAGACCTCAATGTGAACCAATTTGATAACCGTTCCTAAATATTAAAAATCTAAATACATGGTTAGATTCAGCATATTGAAGAACCCCATATATTGAATTTTTGTTGAAATCAAACAAAGTTTAATTTTGGACCCCGATTTGGACCAACTTGAAAACTGGGCCCATATTAAATAAAACTAGAGGCTCTAAAGAGCCTGTGTCGCTCACCTTGGTCTATGTGCATATTTAACAAAGGACACAAATGGATTCATGACAAAATTGTATTTTGGTGATGGTGATGTGTTTGAAGTTCTTACTTTACTGAACATTCTTGCTTCTTACAATTATATCTATAATGAACTTTGCCCATTAGTAACAGAGAAAAATATTTGGTAAAAATTTACATAAATTTACCAAATTAATGAAAATTGTTAAAAATTGACTATAAAGGGCAATAACTCCTTAAGGGGTCAATTGACCATTTAGGTCATGTGGACTTATTTGTAGATCTTACTTTGATGAACATTATCGCTGTTTACAGTTTATCGCTATCTATAATAGTATTCAAGATAATAACCAAAAACAGCAAAATTTCTTTAAAAATTACCAATTGGAGGGCAGCAACCCAACAACAGGTTGTCCAATTCATTTGAATATTTCAGGGCAGATATATATTGACTTGATTAACAATTAAACTCCTTGTCAGATTTCCTCTAAATGATTTGGTTTCAGAGTTGTAAGCAAAAAACTACATTTTACCCCTGTTCTATTTTTAGCCGTGGTGGCCATCTTGGTTGGATGGCCAGGTCATCGGACACATTTTTCAAACAAGGTACCTCAAAGATGATTGTGGCCAAGTTTGAATTAATTTGGCCCAGTAGTTTCAGAGGAGAAGATTTTTGTAAAAGATAACTAAGATTTACGAAAAATGGTTAAAAATTGACTATAAAGGGCAATAACTCCTAAAGGGGTCAACTGACCATTTCCGTCATGTTGACTTATTTGTAAATCTTACTTTGCTGAACATTATTGCTGTTTACAGTTTATCTCTATCTATAATAATATTCAAGATAATAACCAACCAGATGCTCCGCAGGGCGTAGCTTTATACGACCGCAGAGGTTGAACCCTGAACGGTTAGGGCAAGTATGGACACAACATTCAAGCTGGATTCAGCTCTAAATTTGGATTGTGATTAAATAGTTGACACAGCATAGGTTTCTGACACAGAATGAATGTGTTCTAATGAACTTAAAATTTTTGTTTCTCTTAGAGCAATTCACTATGCTGTTGAATATTAATCCTCTCAAAAAAATGTTTGAAGAAATTTTCTTTTTTATTATATGAAATTTCAAATGAGAAAAATTGAACCCAATTTTTTTAATCACATCCCCCTTTCCCTTATTCCAAAACTAATCTCAATTAAAATTTCTAATGGAGTTTGCAACAATAACTACTCATTTAAATACATCATAAAATATTAAGATGTAAAAAAACTGCTTGTTATCACTGAATGGTAAAGATTATTTTAATTTATCAGTTGGTAGTAAAAAGTGAATATACATTGTATATTGTATATAACAAAGATTTAAGTTGATTCTGGACAAAGAAAGATAACTCCAATTAAAAAAAAATCTTGCTATTGCACAATATTTTGCAATTAGATATTTCTTGCTTACTATTCTGGACAAAGAAAGATAACTCTAATTAAATTTTTTTTTGATATTTCACAATATTGTGCAATTAGATATTTCTTGCCATTGCGCAATACTGTGCAATTGAAAAGACTTGCTATTACACAATACTTAATATAATAATTTTAGATCCTGATTTGGACCAACTTGAAAACTGGGCCCATAATAAAAAATCTAAGTACATTTTTGGATTCAGCATATCAAAGAACTTCAAGATTTCAATTTTTGTTAAAATCAGACTAAGTTTAATTTTGGACCCTTTGGACTTTAGTGTAGACCAATTTGAAAACAGGACCAAAAATGAAGAATCTACATACACAGTTAGATTTGGAATATCAAAGAACCCCATTTATTCAATTTTTGATGAAATCAAACAAAGTTTAATTTTGGACCCCGATTTGGACCAACTTGAAAACTGGGCCAATAATCAAGAATCTAAGTACATTTTTAGATTCAGCATATCAAAGAACCTAACTGATTCATTTTTTGTCAAAATCAAACTAAGTTTAATTTTGGACCCTTTGGACCTTAATGTAGACCAATTTGAAAACGGGACCAAAAGTTAAGAATCTACATACACAGTCATGACAGTTAGATTCAGCATATCAAAGAACCCCAATTATTCAATTTTGATGAAATCAAACAAAAGTTTAATTTTGGACCCTTTGGGCCCCTTATTATGTTGGGACCAAAACTCCCAAAATCAAACCCAACCTTTCTTTTATGGTCATAAACCTTGTGTTTAAATTTCATAGATTTCTATTTACTTATACTAACGTTATGGTGCGAAAACCAAGAAAAATGCTTATTTGGGTCCCTTTTTGGCCCCTAATTCCTAAACTGTTGGGACCTAAACTCCCAAAATCAATACCAACCTTCCTTTTGTAGTCATTAACATTGTGTTTAAATTTCATTGATTTCTATTTACTTAAACTAATGTTATTGTGCGAAAACCAGGAATAATGCTTATTTGGGCCCTTTTTTGGCCCCTAATTCCTAAACTGTTGAGACCAAAACTCCCAAAATCAATCCCAACCGTTCTTTTGTGGTCATAAACCTTGTGTCAAAATTTCATAGATTTCTATTAACTTAAACTAAAGTTATAGTGCGAAAACCAAGAAAATGCTTATTTGGGCCCTTTTTGGCCCCTAATTCCTAAAATGTTGGGACCAAAACTCCCAAAATCAATACCAACCTTCCTTTTGTGGTCATAAACCTTGTGTTAAAATTTCATAGATTTCCATTCACTTTTACTAAAGTTAGAGTGCGAAAACTAAAAGTATTCGGACGCCGGACGACGACGACGACGACGACGACGACGCAGACGCCAACGTGATAGCAATATACGACGAAAATTTTTTCAAAATTTGCGGTCGTATAAAAACGGCAAAATTTCCTCAAAATTACCAATTCAGGGGCAGCAACCCAACAACAGGTTGACCGATTCATCTGAAAATTTCAGGGCAGATAGATCTTGACCTGATAAACATTTTTACCCCACATCAGATTTGCTCTAAATGCTTTGGTTTTTGAGTTATAAGCCAAAAACTGCATTTTACCCCTATGTTCTATTTTTAGCCGTGGCGGCCATCTTGGTTGGTTGACCGGGTCACGCCACACATTTTTTAAACTAGATACCCCAATGATGATTTTGGTCAAGTTTGGTTAAATTTGGCCCAGTAGTTTCAGAGGAGAAGATTTTTGTAAAAGTTAACGACGACGGACGACGACGGACGACGACGACGGACGACGACGACGGACGCAAAGTGATGGGAATAGCTCACTTGGCCCTGCGGGCCAGGTGAGCTAAAAACTAAGTACTTGTTTAGATTCAGCATATCAAAGAACCCCAAGAATTCAATTTTTGTTAAAATCAAATTAAAGTTTAATTTTGGACCCTTTGGACCTTAATGTAGACCAATTTGAAAACGGGCCCAAAAATTAAGAATCTAAATACACGGTTAGATTCCGTATAACAGAGAGAAAGAACCCCAATAGTTCAATTTTTGATGAAATGAAACAAAGTTTAATTTCGTTGGGACCAAAACTCCTGAAATCAATCCCAACCTTCCTTTTTTGGTCATAAACCTTGTGTTTAAATTTCATAGATTTCTATTTACTTATACTAATGTTATGGTGCAAAAACCAAGAAAAATGCTTATTTTGGCCCTTTTTGGCCCCTAATACCTATACTGTTGGGACCAAAACTCCCAAAATCAATCCCAACCTTTCTTTTGTGGTTATAAACCTTGTGTCAAAATTTCATAGATTTCTAAAACTAAAGTTATAGTACGAAAACCAAAAAAATGCTTATTTTGGGCCCTTTTTGGCCCCTAATTCCTAAACTGTTGGGACCAAAACTCCCAAAATCAATCCCAACCTTTCTTTTGTGGTCATAAACCTTGTGTTTAAATTTCATAGATTTCTATTGACTTATACTTAAGTTGTAGTGCGAAAACCAAAAGTCTTCAGACGACGACGACAACGCAGATGACGACGACAACGTGATACCAATATACGACCAAAACATTTTCAATTTTTGCGGTCGTATAAAAAGTCACAACATAGGTATTTCTTTTAACATTCAATCTATAAATTTTTATTTTGCCATTTTTTTTTGGCATGCTGAATCAATGTGCATGCAACTGCGTGTTCGCATATAGGAAGCTACGCGCCTGCCAAACTTGAGGAAGTTATGAGTTGTAAGATTATTCATTTGTAAAACCAGTTTTAATTAGTTCATCATTCAGGTTTTCTTCAACAATTTTTCCAACCTAAAAGAATTTATCAGTGTTATATGTTACTGAAATATCCGTCACAAGGGACTGCACATCCAATGCAAATATACGTCATTACACAACCAGATTTATCAGTTACAACCAAAAGAACAATAATAAAAACTGTGTATATATCTGTCAGCGGTAGATAAAGAGTTGAGAATATGTTTATGCAAAATAACTATGAGTTTAACTGGTTCATATCTAAATTAACTTGCTTTATTTATACACAACTTTACTCAAAAATTTAGGGTGAGATATACAATTTCAAACAAGAATCTACCGGTTCAGCCAAACTTTCCTTATCAAATCTCTGTATCTACAAAAGCCTTAGTAAAGGTTTTTAATTAATTTGTGGTAACAAAATCCCTGATTTAATAATTTACCAGTTACACATAAATTTCGTTCACTGATATCTAAAATGTGACTACAGACATTGGCAGAGCAACAAGTTATGAAATATACATACCATAAGAAGAGACCAAAAAAACATGCATTACCTTCTAAAAAGGGGAAGTTAACTATCGATGAAAAATAAGCTCTTCTGTTGTAAATTCTTGTACACAGATTCTAGTGAGAAACTGAAATATTTAAATCTAGAAAGGGACAATTATTGCTGTATGTATAAGATTTATGTAAAGTTACCTTGGGTAAATTTCTGCAGTAAAATTACCGGTATAAAATTCCTGATTATTTTAATCAAAATATCATTATTGTCAAACCATGAATCATCAAGGTGACCACAGTAAGTGATTTTAAAATTATCAATTAAATGTAACTAAAAATGGATCTTGACCAAGACTGGCCAAAAACTCTGATGAATAAATATACAGAAATAGTCTGCTATTATAATTAAATGGTTTCATTTGGTCCCCATAAGAATACCTACAACCTGTTGATATCCTTTAATGCCAAAACGTACATAGATATTGTCCAGGAGAAAATTTACAGCTATAATCATCTCATTACAGTTCCAGTAAGTGTAACCAGTTTATTTTTCCTTTTCTTCTTTTTCCTTACAGTAGAATGCTTTACGAGTTGAAGCAAATAAATTTGAAATCAAAATTTTTATTAAGCTTGTCACTGAACTAGTATACATTTTTGTTTAGGGGCCACCTGAAGCACGCCTCCGGGTGTGGGATTTTCTCGCTACATTGAAGACCCATTGGTGGCCTTTGGCTGTTATCTGCTCTTTGGTCTGGTTGTTGTCTCTTTAACACATTACCAATTTCCATTCTCAATTTCATAATACATTTGTCTATTGTTGTAGCTAGTATGTTGAACAATTTGGACCTTGACAAATAAGTTAAATAACTTTACATCTTGTATATGTTCAGGTCATGGCATCTAGCAAGCCTATACAGTGTGGACCTTGTCAAGAAGGAAAAGTAAACACTAAAGCTGACATCTGGTGTTACAACTGTGAAGAAGGATTATGTTCAACATGTTCCAGTCATCACAAAAGATTCAAAGGAACACGTGATCATAAAACTATTGATATCAAAAGTTATAAACCATCTATCCGAGCTATCAATACAAAATGTGACAAACATGGTCAACAGCTTAACTTGTATTGCCCTAGTCATTTAATGTCTTGCTGTGATGAATGTGTTTCCACCAGTCATTCAAAATGTATGGGAATAAAAAGTTTAGCTAGTGTGGTGGAGAAAACTAAAATTGAAAAGTCCACACAATCTGTACAAAAACAAATTGACTCTATAAAGCATTTCCTAGATAAATTGATTAACAACAAATCAAAAAACATTAAAAGGTGTGAAAAAGAAAATGATAACATAAAAGAATTAATTTTTAAAATTCGCAAGGACATAAATAAACATTTAACCCACCTAGAGAAGAAGTTATGCAATGAGGCAGATACTATCTGGAATCAGGAAAAATCAAAAGCAAAAGATTTGATAACTGAAATTGAAGGAAAACAGAAAAACTTCAAGGAAATGCAAGAACACTTACATACAGTCATACCACACACTTCAAAACTCCAATCATTTCTAGGAGTACATCAGATTGAACAACAAGTACACCAATGTCAAAGATATGTTGATGATCTGGAAAAAGATGACAGGACAAAAGAATTTAGCATCAAATTGATGCAAAATAATGAAATAGAAAAGATACTGAGCAAGTTAGGATCACTAGAATCCCTAGGAGAAGTGATTGTTGATAAAACAGAAATAGCCTTGAATAGAGAAAAAAGTGTAAAGAAGAAGGCACAAGTACAGTCAAGAGTACAATCAAACATAACGAACATGACCATGAATATAGAGACAAAGATAGAGATCACCATAGAGAAGGAGATAAGTGACATGATTTGTCTGATGGATGGAAGAGTTATAGTAGTGGAACGGTGGGGTAAAGTTAACCTAATTACTTCTGATGGTAAACTACAGAAACAATTACCTATACCTGGTGAAGCCTGGAGTGTAACACAGATCAATCAGAACACTATAGCCATAACTTATCCTAATGAGACAGCCATTAAGATCTTCAATATGGAGAATGAAACAGTTACCAAAGTTATCACATTAGACAAAGCATGCTATGGTTTATCATTCTCCAATGGTTCTATGGCTGTAGGTTTGGAGAAAGATGAAATCCGTATTATAGACTTGGAAGGAAATACACTGAAGTCAATACAGGTTGAGTGTAAATCATACCTGTGGAAACTTGTTTACTGTAATGACAGAGTAATCTATCGTGACTATTATGGTAAAGCAGTATACTGTGTTGATGAATCAGGTAAACAGATCTGGCAATATACACAGGATTTATCAGGACCACAAGGACTTTGTACAGATACTAATGGTAACATTATTGTAGCAGACATTACCTCTAATAGAATACTAGTAATATCAAAAGATGGACAGAATAGTAAAGTACTGATAAGTGAAGAGGATGGACTGGAGAATCCTAGGTGTATTTGTTTTAAACATAATGAGTCATCGGGTTATATTTGTAATATTAAGTGCACATACTTGGCAAAATTCAATTTATCTTCTTAATAAGATATGCACAGCAATCAGTAATTTTGGACAATCCAGTAAAATCAACTTATAGTTTAAATTAAAATTAAAATAAATTTTTAGTAAAAGTAGATTTTTTTTTAACAAGGTATTATACCATTTACTTTTGTTCCATTATGATGACATATAACATATAAAGAACTTGAGTATTTGAACTAATCTTAACATTTAATTACCATCTACTGAAATATCTTGCATAGCTATGATTCCTTGTCAAGGTTTCACTTTAGTTTTGTTCCCTATTTTTTCATTTGATCTTTAAAATTTCTGATTTTCAAATATATTTGCCTTGAGCGTCTAAATGTACATTTAGTGCAGTAAAATGAATGTTATTATGCATTGAACTGTTATGTACTGACAGTACTGTACTGTATAAAAATAATGATGTGATATGCTTGTCAACGAGAAAACATTCCATCAGACCCAAAAGAATGTTGATATTAGCAATAATCACTATTCTATGAAATTTTCCTTCGATTTTACTGACTAATAACTATAGGTCACTATATATTAATTGATGTGAAAACTATAAACCAACATGAAAATACAGCAAACAGAAACTAACTACAAAACACTGAAAACAAGTTTCAAACTTTGGAGAGGCACATGCACATAAACAACCAAATGGTCAAAATAATTCCCAAATTTAAAATTCCTGATAATTCCACATTTTAATCACTGTATCATGTCATTGTCATCCAGTGTTTATTATATGTAAGCTAATTTCTATGTTGCCTAATCTACATACGACAAGTCATAATTTCCTAGAAATTTTTTTTAAAGACTTTAGTCAGTGGTAATTTTGTTCACTGTTTACTATTTGTAAATACTCTTAATTAGTTTTCACATCTTTCATAAATCAATCCATTTTTTTTTTTTTATCTTTGATAATACTTTATTGATAGTTTGACATTTGTTAGAAATATTGGTACCTTATCCCGGCCTCGTTAACCGTTAGTAGCATATAGTCAATTTAGTTAGTATAGGTTAGTTTATTTAACTGTAATATATACATTTATAAATCATTGCAAATTATATTATATCCAACTAAAACATTATCAATATAGAATGATCAATAAATCAAGAACAACAAAAAAAAATCACAGAAATTTGGAATTTTGGAAAAAGCAATAAATATATTTTACTTACAGCATTCATAATATAGCTTGCAGGATTTATTTATTCAAATATTTGCGTACATGCAATAACTTAGAGGAACATACATGTAGTTATAAACATAGACACAACATCAAGCATCTATATAAACCAACATAAATCATAACATAGGTGGTGATGTGGATAAGGTAAGAAATGTACATAAAAATAATTCCGGTACATGATGTACCAATTTTTTGATAATCAACCTAAAGTAACGGTACCCAAATTGCACCTATTTAGCAATACTAGCAGCGAAAATCTTACAAGATTTTCTAGAGACTAAACAATTTGTTTTTTTATGATTTGATACTAAGCACATCTTTCAACATAGGTAAAACTATTTAGATATGCACAAAACGTTCACAGTATCTATCAACAGATGAAGTATTTACTGAAAAAGCAAAATGTACTGAAACGTCGCTATGCGACGTCATCAAAACATCATCTTTTTAAAATGAGCAAATACAATATGTTACAAGTATCCATTTAAAAAATAATGAAGAGTAAGCATGGACTAATATCCAATTGTTCAAAATATTTAAAGAAATTAAACAAAAGCTCTGTTATTAGACTTTTGACTATGTGAATTTAAGCATGGAAGCAATTTGGGTACTCCTCATTTCAGAATCATTGATGGTTTGGAGGTCAGTTTAGACCAATTTTTCTATGATTCCATATGGAATAAAAATCAAATTGGTGTACCTTTATTTTAAAGAAGGATAGGGCTACAAAATAAACACAGAATGGACATTTTTGTTTTCATCATAAAAAAACGTAGATGAAAAAACTGTCAAAATAGGTGCAATTTGGGTACCGTCACGTTAGTCTTCTAAAATTGGAAGCCAGGGGTCCCAGCAGATATTGGCCATATGAAAAGATTTTCTTTTAAAAAATAAATTCTTTTTTAGTGCCAGAGATTCTTTGAGGTAGTTTTTAAGTCCTGTAAAATTTACCTTTTAGTTTTGTTCTGTAAATATAGAATTTTGTCAGGAGTATTATTAAGTTTTTTATCATATTATTTCCGTTGTTACCTAAATTTCCAAATAAAATAATATCTGTATTAAACGGAATCAATATTTGTGTTTGGTTATAAATCCAATCACCAAGTTCAATCCATAAATCTGAAGTTTTATGGCATGTCCAAAATATGTGCTCAATATCTTCAATAGCTTCATAACAGAAAGTACATTTATCTGATTGTTTTATTTGAAGTTTAAATAAAAATTCATTTGTGCCTATGATTTTGTGCACTATTCTGATCTGGAACCAATGAAGTTTAGAGCTTTTTGTGGTGAAGAAAGACATATTATGCACTTTTTTCCAATCAAATTTTTTGTTTAATCTTAGAGACCATGTATCTTCACAACTAGGCCTTGTACTACTTTTTTCCAAGAAAACATTATACATATCTTTTGACCCTTTATTTGACAAAAAAAAAAATGTTCTAATATTATTTGGTAGAATTGGTCCATGAACTTTATAAAGATTTTCTATAGAGATATTATGTTTAAGAGAATTTTGATATGATTTTATTGCTGATATAACTCCATTATAAACTAGAAAGTTAGATTTAATTTCATAATTATTTTTGCATTGCTCAAACGACATTAATTTACCCTCATTATCTACCAGATCATTAATCAACAAAATACTGTTATCAGCCCAGTCTTTATAGAACACAGATCTGCTACCTATTTTAATATTTCCATTATTCCAAAGTGAATCTGTTAAAAATTCTTCTTCATTTTTTGGTTTAAGTTTACTTTGCATTTCTGTCCATGTTTTAAAAACCTCTTTCCAAAAGGGGTGTTTACATTTGTTTGGTGGGCCTAGAAATACTAGATTTTCAATATCAATATTTTATGTGCTTTCTATAAGCTTTTTGAGTTTTGTATTGTTTTTAGCAACCGTCGGACCCACGTTAATTTTAACACTTTTATATATTCTTCAATATCTAATATTTTCAGCCCCCCAAATTTATGTTCCAGACATAATATTTCTCTTTTAATCTTGTCAGGCTTGTTTTCCCAAATAAATGAATATATTGTACGAATAAGTTGTTAAAGAGTAGTATTGCATGGTGTTGGTAATGTTAAAAACAGATGATTTAATTTTGAAATAATTAGTGTCTTTCCCACTGGAGTAGGTGTTTGTCTAGACCAA
This sequence comes from Mytilus edulis, assembly GCF_963676685.1. Lineage (NCBI taxonomy): Eukaryota > Metazoa > Mollusca > Bivalvia > Mytilida > Mytilidae > Mytilus > Mytilus edulis. Next base: position 124,425,430 of record NC_092344.1, read on the forward strand.
ATATTGATTATATTTTCAATTTCTTTTATTTTAGGATAATAATAAAAAAACAATTTTGATATTTTATTCAATTTTCTTTTCTTCCGCTAGTTAGATACAAATATTACTGTGACTTGACTGTAAGTGTTGCTCTCCAACTATTGTAGTAAGTTCAAAATTCTGACAAAATTTCAATTTGTTTTTATCAAACCAAACTGTTCATCTGGTCAGAAATTTTAACAAACTGCTGTACACAGTCAGGTAATGAAAGTGCACGGTGATGAAATAAAGCATACTTATAATCCTATTAGACTTTAATTCCACTTCATTGATATTATGAAAATGCTTTTAAGAATTTCTATATTTACAGTCAAGTCACAGTAGTAGACATTGAATATCTCCTGTTCCATTTTGCTAAAGTGATTTGTTCAGGCTTTTGTACATATTATATAGTTTTCACCTATTGCCATTTATAAAATATATGTATATGTGTTTGATACTTTTCAATAAATACTAAGTTAATTTTGTTATTTGAATTTCTATAAGAAGATGAACTTTAAACAAAAGGAGATGTTAGTTTAGCATCAGCAATCTATCAAGTTGTCAACACCATATGAATAACACATAGCCGAGAGGGTGATAGAGCATATTGTTACCCCAAGAAACATTGTTAATCAAGGCCAAGCCAAGGTAAACCATGTTTTATCAAGGGGTACCAATCTTCTCTATCACCCTCTCAGCTATGTGTTATTTAATTTATTTTACTGAATGCTCTATAATTAGTGTCTTTTATAAATTTTAATTGAAAATACTTAACCATGACGTCATAACTGTTAAACATATAAGTTATTAGATAAACAACAACAGGGAAACATGATGTTTTCTTTATTTTGACAGTCTATGAAATATTCTGAGTAAAAAACACAGAACTTGAGCATTATGTCTTTAATATTCTAAATGTAAATTCTATTCATTGGCCTTTGAATTATCAATTTTTGATTGGTCTGCACAAGAGGGTGTCATTCTATAAATTATCCTTGCATTTCAACATGAAGTGTTACAACAAAAAATATCCAGTAAAGTACTGTCATGAAGCATCAACAGCCAAACAACAACAAAGCAAGAAAGACATATGAAAGAGTTTTAAAATCACAGTGTGGGGTAAATGTAAGCAACCACTCAACACATGAGAAACAACAAAAGACATTAAGAAATGAAGAATTTAAGGAGTAAATGTCGGCAACCCAACAACACATAAGAACCAATAAGACATTTAGAATTGAGGACCTAAAAGGGTGAATGTCTGCAACCCTACAACACATGAGAAACAATAAAAGACATTTAAAAGTGAAGACTTGAAAGGGGAATGTCTTCAACCCAACAATACATAAGAAACAATAAAAGACATTTAGAAGTGAAGACTTCAAGGTGGAAATGTCTGCAACCCAACAACAAATGATAAACAACAAAAGACATTTAAAAGCGAAGACTGTTTTCTGTTCTTTGGTCAGTTTGTTGTCACTTTGACTCATTCCCCATTTCCATTTCCAGTTTTACTGTAAGAGGGGAAATGCGGCAACCCAACAACAATTAGTTGACTGACATAACAGAAAATTTGATTGATGGGTGATATTTGTTTCCATGGCAACTGTTGTTAACAATACTTAACCATGGTAGTTTCGAGTTGAAGTATATATGCTTCTTTGTATTTTCTTAATGGTCTGGAAACAATTGAGATCATTGAAGTCCCTATACTGCAGAATTCTACAAATAATAACTCCATTTTCAAGGAAAAAATATGTTGCTATGGTGATAAAATTAAACAGAGTCCCACGCAATATTCTATTTATTTTGGTAAAGTAGTATTCAAACTTAGTTACTACAATGCTATACTTCTTGTGACTGCCATGTTTGAATAACACAAAAATTTTGCTCCTGGTATTTCTGTGAGAAAAACATCTATCTGCTGAGAATTTGAAAACTAATATGTAAGAACACTTCCTTATTCATCGGTTTACCAATAACTGTCGTTTAATTGGTGACTTTCATTTAATTTAGTGTTTAAAAATTGATTCTATTTGAACTCCTTCCTGCCACACGAGCACAATGAGCAACACAAGAGATACACCCCCGTCGTATTAATGTAAAGACTTTGAGGACATCGCAAAGTGTTTTGAAAAGTTACATTTGCACATCAATAATGAAGTTGAAATATTGAAGACAAAACAAACTGAGACGGAAAGAAGGGTTGACCTGATAGAGAATCACAATGAATTCATGAACTCTGAACTACATGCAATTCACAATACACACATACCAAATCTAGAGAGTTTGATAGAAAAGGAACAAACTGACAATTGAAATTAGAAAGATGGGGGCGTAAGTGGAATGTAGTTATAAGAGGTGTACAAGGAACTCCTAACCAATGGGAACTGCCAAAGATTACAGGGGCATTAACTAGAGTCTTTCTGAAGAATACACTGAACATCCCACCAGAACGTGCAGACAACATGCTTTTCACCGCAGTCCACCGTCTACCATCTGGTGATGAGGACAGACACAGTATTATGCTAAGACTATCGAGTCTGATCGACCGGGATGACATTCTAAAAGCAGCTATAAAATTATCACCTCGCTCAGAATATATTGTTGTGTCAGATCTACCGCCCAGTCTCTCCGTTCGTCGAGGTGAACTTTTGAAAGAACGACGGGATTTGTCGCCAGAATCCAGAAGGAGAACGAAATTGGTATACCTACGAGATGCTCCTTTTTTGAAGCTTGTCACCAAGCGTTCATAGATTACAACAATCATTTACAATGTGCATAATAGGAGTGTGTTTTTTTCAGTTAATCTATGTTTGAAATATGTGTTATTTACATTTATTGTCATTATCTTTGTCCTTAGATTGAAATCCTTAAATATTTCAAAAGAATTTACTTCAACTTTATTTGTCCGGCATTGTGTTTCTACAAAATTTCTAAATTGTGTATTGCCTGGGTGTACTTGTTGAAGTCCGCGTTTTTAAAAATCAGCTGTTATAATCACATGTTTTGTTTGTACAATTGAAATATATACAAGTGCTCTCGTAGAAGTCTGCATCCAAGAAACAATAACAAAGATGGCCACCTCCATGCACTTAAAATTTCTTCTTACCCCAAACAGTTTAAGGTGAAATCACCACATAATACAATAGTTACAGGCATGTAGACTCATAAATATAGGCGCTAGGTAAGAATAACTTGGCAACATCCCAACAACAACTTTTTGTTTGAGTGCAATTGGGCATAATTTGCAAATTATTGCAAACAATTTCTATTTTGCATACCGTGCATTAGATTTATATACATCCGACAGTAGCCTCATTTGATTAAATATTTCAATAAAAACTTCTTTATGGTGAAGGATAAATGTAATCTGGTAACGCATGTACATCCGTGCCCAGGGTGTGTTTTGTTATTTGATATTTTTCCCTTTTCATTCTCTTACCTGAGACAAAATTACATACACTGTATAATGTTATTATAATTCTCAAGCTAACAAGAAAAGAACCAGAGAGCATAATATGACTTTGTTGTCCTTAATATTGAATGGCAGCACAGAGAATCACCTCTGTGGGGGTCAATTTAGGGGGTTTATTTATTTCAAAAATATTTTTTTTCACTTATTACATTTTTGTATGCCTTAGATTTGTTGTGTTAAGGTTGAACTTGTCAGTGTCAGGGAATAGGGATAAGAAAACTATTTTGTTTCATTTTTCACAACTTGAATATGTCTATGAATTTGATATATTGATTAAACTTGTCTTCATATCTTTAATTGATAATTAATATTTATTTAAGCAATTGTTTTATTTGATTACATATACATGTATACATGCATATATGCATCTTAGTTTAAAATATTTAGTACTATGGTAGTTACTATAGGAGCTCTTAATTGCAGGGGACTGTCGGAAAAAGTAAAACGCAAAGATATTTTTGATAGATGTTATAAAAAATATGATATAACTATTTTATGTGATACACATTAAACAAAAGAAAAAGAAAATAAATGGAGAAATGAATGGGGATACCAAGCCTATTTTTGCTCATTTACCGGAAGCAGCAGGGGAGTTGCTATACTTCTAAATAATAAATTCAAAGTTATTGTTCATAAACAATACAAACATAAAGAGGGAAACTATCTAATTTTGGATATGACCATTCATGAGCATCGAATAACTTTAGCTGGTATATATGGCCCAAATAATGATAATCCAGGTTTTTTCTCAGAAGTACAGGAGGTAATCTCAAATAATCAAAATTCTTCAATCATTATAGCGGGAGACTGGAATGTAGTTCAAGATTATGAAATTGATACACTTAATTATATAAAAAAAAATTATTGTCAAAGCGCACACTAAACTAATAGAAATAAAGAACTCCTTTAAGACTTGGTGTATGTTTGGAAAGCAAATAACCCAGACAAGAACAGATTTACATAGAGAGGCCCGGAACATAAACAAAGTCGTTTAGACTATTTTTTTATATCCACTGATTTTGAATCCTTAGTAAATAAATCTGATATAGATATTAGCTATAGTTCTGACCATTCTCCTGTTTCTCTCAGTTTAAAATTTTATAACCAAGAAAGGGGGAGGGGTACTTCAATAATAGCTTCCCAGCAGGCACAAAACGTTGTATCAACGTTGATCCAAAGTCAGTCTTCAACGTTGTTACAACGTTGAAACTTGGGTTAGTTTTGAAAGTTGTAATGACGTTGAAATTCTGACGTTGAATCAACGTTGCAGTTTCAACGTTGTATTGACGTTGATAACATGTTGAAATCGGGTCCAGTGACGTTGAAATCAGGTCGGGTTTAGGTTGAAATCAGGTCGAGTTATGTTGAAATCAGGTCTGGTTTAGGTTGAAATCAGGTCGAGTTAGGTTGTAGTTGGGTCATTTTTAGGTTGGTTGAAGTGATGGTTTTGGGGTGTACATTAATCCTTATTGGCACGTGTTCAAATACAATAACAAGATACCTGAATTATGAAATGAAAAAGCCACTTTCAAGTTTTATTTCAAGTTAGTGTCCATCAACAGTTCCTTTCTCAACAAGGGACTCCAAAAGAGAAAAGTAGACAATAAAAATCAGAAACAAAGAGAAGACAGTTACAATAGCAAAATTTTATTTGAAACCAAATATATCAATATCAACAAAGCTTACTTTTCTAGCACATCAATTTCTCAAAGCAAAGGAAAAAAGAAAAACTTACTACAGCACACTGGTTTGATTCTGGTTGATCAAGTTTTCCAACTAATACAAAATTATGTAAATGCAGCAAATTTGACTCAGTGACACAAAATGCCTCCTTTGTTTTATGTGAATACATAGCAGGACCATAAAAAAAGATGTTCTCATTTTAAGTTTTTGTAATCCGATATTTCATGTATTTACTTCTTTTTTATTGTCTTTTTTCATTTTTATTGATACTTGTTGATCTGAAATTTGACTTTTTGAGGGTATACCGTATGTTTTTTTTATTTATCTTGAAGGCATTTGGAACAAACCATACCATCACCAAGCTGTTTACTCATTCAATCATTATCTATACACCCGATACAATTGAGTAAACCGGAGAAAAAAAAGATGCACCAAATAACGTATTTCTAAATTTCACTGCCTTTTTTTACTGGCACTAAATTAGCTATAGAAATTTAAAAAAAGAGGTTTTTAAAATGAAAAATTTATTTTGTTTTAATGATTTATTCTTCTGGCCTAGAAACTCCTTCTGCTCTCTGTGGGGCACACTTCAAAATTAATGTCCTGATCACTGCTCGATATTTTGGATTCTGGTGTCAGTCTCTTTGTGGCAGACTAGAACAGCATCTGAAAGCATGGAAAAGAAATAACATAAATTTGAATTACATAAATAAAGTTGTGTACTTTTACAAGCCGGAAATGTTATCAAATTCTACCAATTATAAAACAATTATTTTAAATCATAGAAAACAACATGTTCATTTGAAACAATTGTACCAGCTTGCATCAATAAGGGAGCTACCATTTGATTTTTATG
>NC_092344.1:124771567-124774067 GCF_963676685.1 Mytilus edulis
AAGGGGGGGGGGTATTTGTTTATTTGTTTGTTTGTTTGCTTTGGTATGGGGTCTATATTATTATGTTACCGGAGAAGTGTCATGTTTAGTTTGGAAAGTTTTTCTTTTATTTTAGATACAGCGCGCGCGCAAGATTGAGGAGACATCACGTGACGCGGGTTTATATTAAGAAAAACTTAGTCTTTTTATTTCTTTTTAGGTCGGGACTTTGAACAGACAACATGTCTAGAGATGGAATGTACACAATGTTATTTCTTTTGTCATTGTAGGAAATTGACATTTTGATCACAGTTCGCCAGCAGTGCATGTTTTGGATTTAATCGATCCGGTGTAACTTTAAAACACATTTAATAATTATTTTTTGATAATGTCCATTTTTCAGCACCTGTTTGTAACACAGATTAGTATTTCAATCTCGGAGCGGACATTTTATTGTAGGTTTTTACTGAGATTTACGGACCTAGCAAGCGATTTTTACTGCATTGCCATTTTTTTTTTCTAGGAAAAGTCTTGAGAGATATCTGCAAAAAGTTTTTTTATGAACCTGCAGTACATGTATGCCCTGCTGACTGCAAATTCTCAGGTCGATTGGACTTGTAGTTTCAGAGAATATGTGGATTTTTTTTCAGAAGAGATGTAAGAACAATAATAAAATAAAAATTTTCTTGAATAATTGAGAGTTTGTTCCTTCAATATACTGTCATAAATAAACAGTCATACATATTGATTGATTGATAAGTTGGTTGATTGATTGGTTGGTTGGTTGGTTTGTTGGTTGGTTGATTAAACACGTTTGATAGGGTCACTTAGAACAAGGGAAAAAAAACCTCAAGAGACCTTGCATCCCGTATTAAACGCATGACACGGAAACGTACATTAAGTGATTGATTGGTTGGTTGGTTGGTTAAACACGTTGGTTAAACATGTTGGTTAAACACGTAGTTTAAACACGTTGGCTGGTTAAACACGTTTGATAGGCTCAATTTAAACAAGCGAAAAAAAAACATCTTGGATCCCGTATTTAACACATGAAACGGAAACATGCATTGATTTATTGGTTGGTTGGTTGGTTGGTTGGTTAAACACGTTGTAAACATGTTGGTTAAACATGTTGGTGAAACACGTAGTTTAAACAAGTTGGCTGGTTAAACACGTTTGATAGGCTCAATTTTAACGAGCGAAAAAAAAACCATCTCGGATCCCGTATTTAACACATGAAACGGAAACATGCATTGATTTATTGGTTGGTTGGTTGGTTGGTTGGTTGGTTAAACACGTTGTAAACATGTTGGTTAAACACATAGTTTAAACACGTTGGCTGGTTAAACACGTTTGATAGGCTCAATTTAAACAAGCGAAAAAAAAACATCTTGGATCCCGTATTTAACACATGAAACGGAAACATGCATTGATTTATTGGTTGGTTGGTTGGTTGGTTGGTTAAACACGTTGTAAACATGTTGGTTAAACATGTTGGTTAAACACGTAGTTTAAACACGTTGGCTGGTTAAACACGTTTGATAGGCTCAATTTAAACAAGCGAAAAAAAAACATCTTGGATCCCGTATTTAACACATGAAACGGAAACATGCATTGATTTATTGGTTGGTTGGTTGGTTGGTTGGTTGGTTAAACACGTTGTAAACATGTTGGTTAAACATGTTGGTTAAACATGTTGGTTAAACACGTAGTTTAAACACGTTGGCTGGTTAAACACGTTTGATAGGCTCAATTTTAACGAGCGAAAAAAAACCATCTCGGATCCCGTATTCAACACATGAAACGGAAACATGCATTGATTGATTGATTGGTTGGTTGGTTGGTTGGTTGGTTGGTTGGTTGGTTAAACACGTTGGTTAAACACATTGGATAGGCTCAAAATTGGATCCCGTATTTAACACATGAAACGGAAACATGCATTGATTGATTGATTGATTGATTGATTGGTTGATTGATTGGTTGGTTGGTTGGTTGGTTAAACACGTTGGTTAAACATGTTGATTAAACACGTTGGTTAAACATATTGGTTAAACACGTTGGCTGGTTAAACACGTTGGATAGGCTCAATTTAAACAAGCTGGAAAAAAACATCTTGGATCCCGTATTTAACACATGAAACGGAAACATGCATTGATTGATTGATTGATTGATTGGTTGGTTGGTTGGTTGGTTGAAATTCAAACACACATAAAACTGTTTAAATAGTGCCAAAACCACATAATTTGATGACCTTGACCTTTGACCTTGTGACCATTGCTCCACAAGGTCATTGCAAAAGACCCTATGGGTCAAGGACCTTTTGTTTAAGAGTTTTGCCTAAAAATGGCTTTTTAAAAACCATCGATGGGAGTTATGTCCCTTACATGATGGTAAAATCAATATAGTCATAATGTGAAAAAGTTGCCCCTTGAAGTATTTAACATTTTTCACTGCTTAAATTTTCTGTATCTATAACCATTCAAGAATTATAGGGAAATCAAAGAGATATGAAAATCTAAAA
>NC_092344.1:124779067-124781567 GCF_963676685.1 Mytilus edulis
GGTTAAACACATAGTTTAAACACGTTGGCTGGTTAAACACGTTTGATAGGCTCAATTTAAACAAGCGAAAAAAAAACATCTTGGATCCCGTATTTAACACATGAAACGGAAACATGCATTGATTTATTGGTTGGTTGGTTGGTTGGTTGGTTAAACACGTTGTAAACATGTTGGTTAAACATGTTGGTTAAACACGTAGTTTAAACACGTTGGCTGGTTAAACACGTTTGATAGGCTCAATTTAAACAAGCGAAAAAAAAACATCTTGGATCCCGTATTTAACACATGAAACGGAAACATGCATTGATTTATTGGTTGGTTGGTTGGTTGGTTGGTTGGTTAAACACGTTGTAAACATGTTGGTTAAACATGTTGGTTAAACATGTTGGTTAAACACGTAGTTTAAACACGTTGGCTGGTTAAACACGTTTGATAGGCTCAATTTTAACGAGCGAAAAAAAACCATCTCGGATCCCGTATTCAACACATGAAACGGAAACATGCATTGATTGATTGATTGGTTGGTTGGTTGGTTGGTTGGTTGGTTGGTTGGTTAAACACGTTGGTTAAACACATTGGATAGGCTCAAAATTGGATCCCGTATTTAACACATGAAACGGAAACATGCATTGATTGATTGATTGATTGATTGATTGGTTGATTGATTGGTTGGTTGGTTGGTTGGTTAAACACGTTGGTTAAACATGTTGATTAAACACGTTGGTTAAACATATTGGTTAAACACGTTGGCTGGTTAAACACGTTGGATAGGCTCAATTTAAACAAGCTGGAAAAAAACATCTTGGATCCCGTATTTAACACATGAAACGGAAACATGCATTGATTGATTGATTGATTGATTGGTTGGTTGGTTGGTTGGTTGAAATTCAAACACACATAAAACTGTTTAAATAGTGCCAAAACCACATAATTTGATGACCTTGACCTTTGACCTTGTGACCATTGCTCCACAAGGTCATTGCAAAAGACCCTATGGGTCAAGGACCTTTTGTTTAAGAGTTTTGCCTAAAAATGGCTTTTTAAAAACCATCGATGGGAGTTATGTCCCTTACATGATGGTAAAATCAATATAGTCATAATGTGAAAAAGTTGCCCCTTGAAGTATTTAACATTTTTCACTGCTTAAATTTTCTGTATCTATAACCATTCAAGAATTATAGGGAAATCAAAGAGATATGAAAATCTAAAATATGACCTTGACCTTTGACCTTGACCTAATTTTCTAAGTTAGGACCCAGGGGACTCAAATAAAAACATTCCAGGGTTATACGGTTAACGGTTTATGAGTTAAAAAAACATACCGACAAATTTATTCCGTAAAGATAGATAACTCCAATAAAATTTCATCGAATCGCTTCGATCCAAATTAGCCAAAATTTTCTGAGGATGTAACGAACAATTTGTAAAAAGAATTTTGTCGCTATCTTTTTTTTTTACGAAGGAGATGCACACACATGATAAACAGTGAATAGGGAGATAACTCTTACAGAGAAAATTGTTCGTCTTAGCAGGGTGAAATTTAAAAGCGCATAAACTATACGATACAATATGAGAAATATCTAAGCGACATATTGCGAAGCAAACATTTATCGCAAGAACAAAATTTGGCGGAAAAAAAAAATAATAATAATAATAATAATAATAATAATCAGAACAAAAACAATAAGTCTTTCCACAGAAAAGTGGAAAGACTTAATAATAAATATAAAGCAATTGTTTTGAAAACAATTGTTAGGCAGTCTTTCCCCTCTGATGAATGGATAATTGATTTTTTTTTATTGATTGATTTGGAAAAAGGGGGGGGGGTATTTGTTTATTTGTTTGTTTGTTTGCTTTGGTATGGGGTCTATATTATTATGTTACCGGAGAAGTGTCATGTTTAGTTTGGAAAGTTTTTCTTTTATTTTAGATACAGCGCGCGCGCAAGATTGAGGAGACATCACGTGACGCGGGTTTATATTAAGAAAAACTTAGTCTTTTTATTTCTTTTTAGGTCGGGACTTTGAACAGACAACATGTCTAGAGATGGAATGTACACAATGTTATTTCTTTTGTCATTGTAGGAAATTGACATTTTGATCACAGTTCGCCAGCAGTGCATGTTTTGGATTTAATCGATCCGGTGTAACTTTAAAACACATTTAATAATTATTTTTTGATAATGTCCATTTTTCAGCACCTGTTTGTAACACAGATTAGTATTTCAATCTCGGAGCGGACATTTTATTGTAGGTTTTTACTGAGATTTACGGACCTAGCAAGCGATTTTTACTGCATTGCCATTTTTTTTTTCTAGGAAAAGTCTTGAGAGATATCTGCAAAAAGTTTTTTTATGAACCTGCAGTACATGTATGCCCTGCTGACTGCAAATTCTCAGGTCGATTGGACTTGTAGTTTCAGAGAATATGTGGATTTTTTTTCAGAAGAGATGTAAGAACAATAATAAAATAAAAATTTTCTTGAATAATTGAGAGTTTGT
>NC_092344.1:124784067-124787381 GCF_963676685.1 Mytilus edulis
CATGTTTAGTTTGGAAAGTTTTTCTTTTATTTTAGATACAGCGCGCGCGCAAGATTGAGGAGACATCACGTGACGCGGGTTTATATTAAGAAAAACTTAGTCTTTTTATTTCTTTTTAGGTCGGGACTTTGAACAGACAACATGTCTAGAGATGGAATGTACACAATGTTATTTCTTTTGTCATTGTAGGAAATTGACATTTTGATCACAGTTCGCCAGCAGTGCATGTTTTGGATTTAATCGATCCGGTGTAACTTTAAAACACATTTAATAATTATTTTTTGATAATGTCCATTTTTCAGCACCTGTTTGTAACACAGATTAGTATTTCAATCTCGGAGCGGACATTTTATTGTAGGTTTTTACTGAGATTTACGGACCTAGCAAGCGATTTTTACTGCATTGCCATTTTTTTTTTCTAGGAAAAGTCTTGAGAGATATCTGCAAAAAGTTTTTTTATGAACCTGCAGTACATGTATGCCCTGCTGACTGCAAATTCTCAGGTCGATTGGACTTGTAGTTTCAGAGAATATGTGGATTTTTTTTCAGAAGAGATGTAAGAACAATAATAAAATAAAAATTTTCTTGAATAATTGAGAGTTTGTTCCTTCAATATACTGTCATAAATAAACAGTCATACATATTGATTGATTGATAAGTTGGTTGATTGATTGGTTGGTTGGTTGGTTTGTTGGTTGGTTGATTAAACACGTTTGATAGGGTCACTTAGAACAAGGGAAAAAAAACCTCAAGAGACCTTGCATCCCGTATTAAACGCATGACACGGAAACGTACATTAAGTGATTGATTGGTTGGTTGGTTGGTTAAACACGTTGGTTAAACATGTTGGTTAAACACGTAGTTTAAACACGTTGGCTGGTTAAACACGTTTGATAGGCTCAATTTAAACAAGCGAAAAAAAAACATCTTGGATCCCGTATTTAACACATGAAACGGAAACATGCATTGATTTATTGGTTGGTTGGTTGGTTGGTTGGTTAAACACGTTGTAAACATGTTGGTTAAACATGTTGGTGAAACACGTAGTTTAAACAAGTTGGCTGGTTAAACACGTTTGATAGGCTCAATTTTAACGAGCGAAAAAAAAACCATCTCGGATCCCGTATTTAACACATGAAACGGAAACATGCATTGATTTATTGGTTGGTTGGTTGGTTGGTTGGTTGGTTAAACACGTTGTAAACATGTTGGTTAAACACATAGTTTAAACACGTTGGCTGGTTAAACACGTTTGATAGGCTCAATTTAAACAAGCGAAAAAAAAACATCTTGGATCCCGTATTTAACACATGAAACGGAAACATGCATTGATTTATTGGTTGGTTGGTTGGTTGGTTGGTTAAACACGTTGTAAACATGTTGGTTAAACATGTTGGTTAAACACGTAGTTTAAACACGTTGGCTGGTTAAACACGTTTGATAGGCTCAATTTAAACAAGCGAAAAAAAAACATCTTGGATCCCGTATTTAACACATGAAACGGAAACATGCATTGATTTATTGGTTGGTTGGTTGGTTGGTTGGTTGGTTAAACACGTTGTAAACATGTTGGTTAAACATGTTGGTTAAACATGTTGGTTAAACACGTAGTTTAAACACGTTGGCTGGTTAAACACGTTTGATAGGCTCAATTTTAACGAGCGAAAAAAAACCATCTCGGATCCCGTATTCAACACATGAAACGGAAACATGCATTGATTGATTGATTGGTTGGTTGGTTGGTTGGTTGGTTGGTTGGTTGGTTAAACACGTTGGTTAAACACATTGGATAGGCTCAAAATTGGATCCCGTATTTAACACATGAAACGGAAACATGCATTGATTGATTGATTGATTGATTGATTGGTTGATTGATTGGTTGGTTGGTTGGTTGGTTAAACACGTTGGTTAAACATGTTGATTAAACACGTTGGTTAAACATATTGGTTAAACACGTTGGCTGGTTAAACACGTTGGATAGGCTCAATTTAAACAAGCTGGAAAAAAACATCTTGGATCCCGTATTTAACACATGAAACGGAAACATGCATTGATTGATTGATTGATTGATTGGTTGGTTGGTTGGTTGGTTGAAATTCAAACACACATAAAACTGTTTAAATAGTGCCAAAACCACATAATTTGATGACCTTGACCTTTGACCTTGTGACCATTGCTCCACAAGGTCATTGCAAAAGACCCTATGGGTCAAGGACCTTTTGTTTAAGAGTTTTGCCTAAAAATGGCTTTTTAAAAACCATCGATGGGAGTTATGTCCCTTACATGATGGTAAAATCAATATAGTCATAATGTGAAAAAGTTGCCCCTTGAAGTATTTAACATTTTTCACTGCTTAAATTTTCTGTATCTATAACCATTCAAGAATTATAGGGAAATCAAAGAGATATGAAAATCTAAAATATGACCTTGACCTTTGACCTTGACCTAATTTTCTAAGTTAGGACCCAGGGGACTCAAATAAAAACATTCCAGGGTTATACGGTTAACGGTTTATGAGTTAAAAAAACATACCGACAAATTTATTCCGTAAAGATAGATAACTCCAATAAAATTTCATCGAATCGCTTCGATCCAAATTAGCCAAAATTTTCTGAGGATGTAACGAACAATTTGTAAAAAGAATTTTGTCGCTATCTTTTTTTTTTACGAAGGAGATGCACACACATGATAAACAGTGAATAGGGAGATAACTCTTACAGAGAAAATTGTTCGTCTTAGCAGGGTGAAATTTAAAAGCGCATAAACTATACGATACAATATGAGAAATATCTAAGCGACATATTGCGAAGCAAACATTTATCGCAAGAACAAAATTTGGCGGAAAAAAAAAATAATAATAATAATAATAATAATAATAATCAGAACAAAAACAATAAGTCTTTCCACAGAAAAGTGGAAAGACTTAATAATAAATATAAAGCAATTGTTTTGAAAACAATTGTTAGGCAGTCTTTCCCCTCTGATGAATGGATAATTGATTTTTTTTTATTGATTGATTTGGAAAAAGGGGGGGGGGTATTTGTTTATTTGTTTGTTTGTTTGCTTTGGTATGGGGTCTATATTATTATGTTACCGGAGAAGTGTCATGTTTAGTTTGGAAAGTTTTTCTTTTATTTTAGATACAGCGCGCGCGCAAGATTGAGGAGACATCACGTGACGCGGGTTTATATTAAGAAAAACTTAGTCTTTTTATTTCTTTTTAGGTCGGGACTTTGAACAGACAACATGTCTAGAGATGGAATGTACACAATGTTATTTCTTTTGTCATTGTAGGAAATTGACATTTTGATCAC
>NC_092344.1:124789981-124792481 GCF_963676685.1 Mytilus edulis
TTACGGACCTAGCAAGCGATTTTTACTGCATTGCCATTTTTTTTTTCTAGGAAAAGTCTTGAGAGATATCTGCAAAAAGTTTTTTTATGAACCTGCAGTACATGTATGCCCTGCTGACTGCAAATTCTCAGGTCGATTGGACTTGTAGTTTCAGAGAATATGTGGATTTTTTTTCAGAAGAGATGTAAGAACAATAATAAAATAAAAATTTTCTTGAATAATTGAGAGTTTGTTCCTTCAATATACTGTCATAAATAAACAGTCATACATATTGATTGATTGATAAGTTGGTTGATTGATTGGTTGGTTGGTTGGTTTGTTGGTTGGTTGATTAAACACGTTTGATAGGGTCACTTAGAACAAGGGAAAAAAAACCTCAAGAGACCTTGCATCCCGTATTAAACGCATGACACGGAAACGTACATTAAGTGATTGATTGGTTGGTTGGTTGGTTAAACACGTTGGTTAAACACGTTGGCTGGTTAAACACGTTTGATAGGCTCAATTTAAACAAGCGAAAAAAAAAACATCTTGGATCCCGTATTTAACACATGAAACGGAAACATGCATTGATTTATTGGTTGGTTGGTTGGTTGGTTGGTTAAACACGTTGTAAACATGTTGGTTAAACATGTTGGTGAAACACGTAGTTTAAACAAGTTGGCTGGTTAAACACGTTTGATAGGCTCAATTTTAACGAGCGAAAAAAAAACCATCTCGGATCCCGTATTTAACACATGAAACGGAAACATGCATTGATTTATTGGTTGGTTGGTTGGTTGGTTGGTTGGTTAAACACGTTGTAAACATGTTGGTTAAACACATAGTTTAAACACGTTGGCTGGTTAAACACGTTTGATAGGCTCAATTTAAACAAGCGAAAAAAAACCATCTTGGATCCCGTATTTAACACATGAAACGGAAACATGCATTGATTTATTGGTTGGTTGGTTGGTTGGTTGGTTAAACACGTTGTAAACATGTTGGTTAAACATGTTGGTTAAACACGTAGTTTAAACACGTTGGCTGGTTAAACACGTTTGATAGGCTCAATTTAAACAAGCGAAAAAAAAACATCTTGGATCCCGTATTTAACACATGAAACGGAAACATGCATTGATTTATTGGTTGGTTGGTTGGTTGGTTGGTTGGTTAAACACGTTGTAAACATGTTGGTTAAACATGTTGGTTAAACATGTTGGTTAAACACGTAGTTTAAACACGTTGGCTGGTTAAACACGTTTGATAGGCTCAATTTTAACGAGCGAAAAAAAACCATCTCGGATCCCGTATTCAACACATGAAACGGAAACATGCATTGATTGATTGATTGGTTGGTTGGTTGGTTGGTTGGTTGGTTGGTTGGTTAAACACGTTGGTTAAACACATTGGATAGGCTCAAAATTGGATCCCGTATTTAACACATGAAACGGAAACATGCATTGATTGATTGATTGATTGATTGATTGGTTGATTGATTGGTTGGTTGGTTGGTTGGTTAAACACGTTGGTTAAACATGTTGATTAAACACGTTGGTTAAACATATTGGTTAAACACGTTGGCTGGTTAAACACGTTGGATAGGCTCAATTTAAACAAGCTGGAAAAAAACATCTTGGATCCCGTATTTAACACATGAAACGGAAACATGCATTGATTGATTGATTGATTGATTGGTTGGTTGGTTGGTTGGTTGAAATTCAAACACACATAAAACTGTTTAAATAGTGCCAAAACCACATAATTTGATGACCTTGACCTTTGACCTTGTGACCATTGCTCCACAAGGTCATTGCAAAAGACCCTATGGGTCAAGGACCTTTTGTTTAAGAGTTTTGCCTAAAAATGGCTTTTTAAAAACCATCGATGGGAGTTATGTCCCTTACATGATGGTAAAATCAATATAGTCATAATGTGAAAAAGTTGCCCCTTGAAGTATTTAACATTTTTCACTGCTTAAATTTTCTGTATCTATAACCATTCAAGAATTATAGGGAAATCAAAGAGATATGAAAATCTAAAATATGACCTTGACCTTTGACCTTGACCTAATTTTCTAAGTTAGGACCCAGGGGACTCAAATAAAAACATTCCAGGGTTATACGGTTAACGGTTTATGAGTTAAAAAAACATACCGACAAATTTATTCCGTAAAGATAGATAACTCCAATAAAATTTCATCGAATCGCTTCGATCCAAATTAGCCAAAATTTTCTGAGGATGTAACGAACAATTTGTAAAAAGAATTTTGTCGCTATCTTTTTTTTTTACGAAGGAGATGCACACACATGATAAACAGTGAATAGGGAGATAACTCTTACAGAGAAAATTGTTCGTCTTAGCAGGGTGAAATTTAAAAGCGCATAAACTATACGATACAATATGAGAAATATCTAAGCGACATATTGCGAAGCAAACATTTATCGCAAGAACAAAATTTGGCGGAAAAAAAAAATAATAATAATAATAATAATAATAATAATCAGAACAAAAACAATAA
>NC_092344.1:124797481-124802481 GCF_963676685.1 Mytilus edulis
GCATTGATTGATTGATTGGTTGGTTGGTTGGTTGGTTGGTTGGTTGGTTGGTTAAACACGTTGGTTAAACACATTGGATAGGCTCAAAATTGGATCCCGTATTTAACACATGAAACGGAAACATGCATTGATTGATTGATTGATTGATTGATTGGTTGATTGATTGGTTGGTTGGTTGGTTGGTTAAACACGTTGGTTAAACATGTTGATTAAACACGTTGGTTAAACATATTGGTTAAACACGTTGGCTGGTTAAACACGTTGGATAGGCTCAATTTAAACAAGCTGGAAAAAAACATCTTGGATCCCGTATTTAACACATGAAACGGAAACATGCATTGATTGATTGATTGATTGATTGGTTGGTTGGTTGGTTGGTTGAAATTCAAACACACATAAAACTGTTTAAATAGTGCCAAAACCACATAATTTGATGACCTTGACCTTTGACCTTGTGACCATTGCTCCACAAGGTCATTGCAAAAGACCCTATGGGTCAAGGACCTTTTGTTTAAGAGTTTTGCCTAAAAATGGCTTTTTAAAAACCATCGATGGGAGTTATGTCCCTTACATGATGGTAAAATCAATATAGTCATAATGTGAAAAAGTTGCCCCTTGAAGTATTTAACATTTTTCACTGCTTAAATTTTCTGTATCTATAACCATTCAAGAATTATAGGGAAATCAAAGAGATATGAAAATCTAAAATATGACCTTGACCTTTGACCTTGACCTAATTTTCTAAGTTAGGACCCAGGGGACTCAAATAAAAACATTCCAGGGTTATACGGTTAACGGTTTATGAGTTAAAAAAACATACCGACAAATTTATTCCGTAAAGATAGATAACTCCAATAAAATTTCATCGAATCGCTTCGATCCAAATTAGCCAAAATTTTCTGAGGATGTAACGAACAATTTGTAAAAAGAATTTTGTCGCTATCTTTTTTTTTTACGAAGGAGATGCAC
This sequence comes from Mytilus edulis, assembly GCF_963676685.1. Classification (NCBI taxonomy): domain Eukaryota; kingdom Metazoa; phylum Mollusca; class Bivalvia; order Mytilida; family Mytilidae; genus Mytilus; species Mytilus edulis. The sequence goes on from NC_092344.1 coordinate 124,798,451, forward strand.
ACACATGATAAACAGTGAATAGGGAGATAACTCTTACAGAGAAAATTGTTCGTCTTAGCAGGGTGAAATTTAAAAGCGCATAAACTATACGATACAATATGAGAAATATCTAAGCGACATATTGCGAAGCAAACATTTATCGCAAGAACAAAATTTGGCGGAAAAAAAAAATAATAATAATAATAATAATAATAATAATCAGAACAAAAACAATAAGTCTTTCCACAGAAAAGTGGAAAGACTTAATAATAAATATAAAGCAATTGTTTTGAAAACAATTGTTAGGCAGTCTTTCCCCTCTGATGAATGGATAATTGATTTTTTTTTATTGATTGATTTGGAAAAAGGGGGGGGGGTATTTGTTTATTTGTTTGTTTGTTTGCTTTGGTATGGGGTCTATATTATTATGTTACCGGAGAAGTGTCATGTTTAGTTTGGAAAGTTTTTCTTTTATTTTAGATACAGCGCGCGCGCAAGATTGAGGAGACATCACGTGACGCGGGTTTATATTAAGAAAAACTTAGTCTTTTTATTTCTTTTTAGGTCGGGACTTTGAACAGACAACATGTCTAGAGATGGAATGTACACAATGTTATTTCTTTTGTCATTGTAGGAAATTGACATTTTGATCACAGTTCGCCAGCAGTGCATGTTTTGGATTTAATCGATCCGGTGTAACTTTAAAACACATTTAATAATTATTTTTTGATAATGTCCATTTTTCAGCACCTGTTTGTAACACAGATTAGTATTTCAATCTCGGAGCGGACATTTTATTGTAGGTTTTTACTGAGATTTACGGACCTAGCAAGCGATTTTTACTGCATTGCCATTTTTTTTTTCTAGGAAAAGTCTTGAGAGATATCTGCAAAAAGTTTTTTTATGAACCTGCAGTACATGTATGCCCTGCTGACTGCAAATTCTCAGGTCGATTGGACTTGTAGTTTCAGAGAATATGTGGATTTTTTTTCAGAAGAGATGTAAGAACAATAATAAAATAAAAATTTTCTTGAATAATTGAGAGTTTGTTCCTTCAATATACTGTCATAAATAAACAGTCATACATATTGATTGATTGATAAGTTGGTTGATTGATTGGTTGGTTGGTTGGTTTGTTGGTTGGTTGATTAAACACGTTTGATAGGGTCACTTAGAACAAGGGAAAAAAAACCTCAAGAGACCTTGCATCCCGTATTAAACGCATGACACGGAAACGTACATTAAGTGATTGATTGGTTGGTTGGTTGGTTAAACACGTTGGTTAAACACGTTGGCTGGTTAAACACGTTTGATAGGCTCAATTTAAACAAGCGAAAAAAAAAACATCTTGGATCCCGTATTTAACACATGAAACGGAAACATGCATTGATTTATTGGTTGGTTGGTTGGTTGGTTGGTTAAACACGTTGTAAACATGTTGGTTAAACATGTTGGTGAAACACGTAGTTTAAACAAGTTGGCTGGTTAAACACGTTTGATAGGCTCAATTTTAACGAGCGAAAAAAAAACCATCTCGGATCCCGTATTTAACACATGAAACGGAAACATGCATTGATTTATTGGTTGGTTGGTTGGTTGGTTGGTTGGTTAAACACGTTGTAAACATGTTGGTTAAACACATAGTTTAAACACGTTGGCTGGTTAAACACGTTTGATAGGCTCAATTTAAACAAGCGAAAAAAAACCATCTTGGATCCCGTATTTAACACATGAAACGGAAACATGCATTGATTTATTGGTTGGTTGGTTGGTTGGTTGGTTAAACACGTTGTAAACATGTTGGTTAAACATGTTGGTTAAACACGTAGTTTAAACACGTTGGCTGGTTAAACACGTTTGATAGGCTCAATTTAAACAAGCGAAAAAAAAACATCTTGGATCCCGTATTTAACACATGAAACGGAAACATGCATTGATTTATTGGTTGGTTGGTTGGTTGGTTGGTTGGTTAAACACGTTGTAAACATGTTGGTTAAACATGTTGGTTAAACATGTTGGTTAAACACGTAGTTTAAACACGTTGGCTGGTTAAACACGTTTGATAGGCTCAATTTTAACGAGCGAAAAAAAACCATCTCGGATCCCGTATTCAACACATGAAACGGAAACATGCATTGATTGATTGATTGGTTGGTTGGTTGGTTGGTTGGTTGGTTGGTTGGTTAAACACGTTGGTTAAACACATTGGATAGGCTCAAAATTGGATCCCGTATTTAACACATGAAACGGAAACATGCATTGATTGATTGATTGATTGATTGATTGGTTGATTGATTGGTTGGTTGGTTGGTTGGTTAAACACGTTGGTTAAACATGTTGATTAAACACGTTGGTTAAACATATTGGTTAAACACGTTGGCTGGTTAAACACGTTGGATAGGCTCAATTTAAACAAGCTGGAAAAAAACATCTTGGATCCCGTATTTAACACATGAAACGGAAACATGCATTGATTGATTGATTGATTGATTGGTTGGTTGGTTGGTTGGTTGAAATTCAAACACACATAAAACTGTTTAAATAGTGCCAAAACCACATAATTTGATGACCTTGACCTTTGACCTTGTGACCATTGCTCCACAAGGTCATTGCAAAAGACCCTATGGGTCAAGGACCTTTTGTTTAAGAGTTTTGCCTAAAAATGGCTTTTTAAAAACCATCGATGGGAGTTATGTCCCTTACATGATGGTAAAATCAATATAGTCATAATGTGAAAAAGTTGCCCCTTGAAGTATTTAACATTTTTCACTGCTTAAATTTTCTGTATCTATAACCATTCAAGAATTATAGGGAAATCAAAGAGATATGAAAATCTAAAATATGACCTTGACCTTTGACCTTGACCTAATTTTCTAAGTTAGGACCCAGGGGACTCAAATAAAAACATTCCAGGGTTATACGGTTAACGGTTTATGAGTTAAAAAAACATACCGACAAATTTATTCCGTAAAGATAGATAACTCCAATAAAATTTCATCGAATCGCTTCGATCCAAATTAGCCAAAATTTTCTGAGGATGTAACGAACAATTTGTAAAAAGAATTTTGTCGCTATCTTTTTTTTTTACGAAGGAGATGCACACACATGATAAACAGTGAATAGGGAGATAACTCTTACAGAGAAAATTGTTCGTCTTAGCAGGGTGAAATTTAAAAGCGCATAAACTATACGATACAATATGAGAAATATCTAAGCGACATATTGCGAAGCAAACATTTATCGCAAGAACAAAATTTGGCGGAAAAAAAAAATAATAATAATAATAATAATAATAATAATCAGAACAAAAACAATAAGTCTTTCCACAGAAAAGTGGAAAGACTTAATAATAAATATAAAGCAATTGTTTTGAAAACAATTGTTAGGCAGTCTTTCCCCTCTGATGAATGGATAATTGATTTTTTTTTATTGATTGATTTGGAAAAAGGGGGGGGGGTATTTGTTTATTTGTTTGTTTGTTTGCTTTGGTATGGGGTCTATATTATTATGTTACCGGAGAAGTGTCATGTTTAGTTTGGAAAGTTTTTCTTTTATTTTAGATACAGCGCGCGCGCAAGATTGAGGAGACATCACGTGACGCGGGTTTATATTAAGAAAAACTTAGTCTTTTTATTTCTTTTTAGGTCGGGACTTTGAACAGACAACATGTCTAGAGATGGAATGTACACAATGTTATTTCTTTTGTCATTGTAGGAAATTGACATTTTGATCACAGTTCGCCAGCAGTGCATGTTTTGGATTTAATCGATCCGGTGTAACTTTAAAACACATTTAATAATTATTTTTTGATAATGTCCATTTTTCAGCACCTGTTTGTAACACAGATTAGTATTTCAATCTCGGAGCGGACATTTTATTGTAGGTTTTTACTGAGATTTACGGACCTAGCAAGCGATTTTTACTGCATTGCCATTTTTTTTTTCTAGGAAAAGTCTTGAGAGATATCTGCAAAAAGTTTTTTTATGAACCTGCAGTACATGTATGCCCTGCTGACTGCAAATTCTCAGGTCGATTGGACTTGTAGTTTCAGA
>NC_092344.1:124804981-124807481 GCF_963676685.1 Mytilus edulis
TTGTTTGTTTGCTTTGGTATGGGGTCTATATTATTATGTTACCGGAGAAGTGTCATGTTTAGTTTGGAAAGTTTTTCTTTTATTTTAGATACAGCGCGCGCGCAAGATTGAGGAGACATCACGTGACGCGGGTTTATATTAAGAAAAACTTAGTCTTTTTATTTCTTTTTAGGTCGGGACTTTGAACAGACAACATGTCTAGAGATGGAATGTACACAATGTTATTTCTTTTGTCATTGTAGGAAATTGACATTTTGATCACAGTTCGCCAGCAGTGCATGTTTTGGATTTAATCGATCCGGTGTAACTTTAAAACACATTTAATAATTATTTTTTGATAATGTCCATTTTTCAGCACCTGTTTGTAACACAGATTAGTATTTCAATCTCGGAGCGGACATTTTATTGTAGGTTTTTACTGAGATTTACGGACCTAGCAAGCGATTTTTACTGCATTGCCATTTTTTTTTTCTAGGAAAAGTCTTGAGAGATATCTGCAAAAAGTTTTTTTATGAACCTGCAGTACATGTATGCCCTGCTGACTGCAAATTCTCAGGTCGATTGGACTTGTAGTTTCAGAGAATATGTGGATTTTTTTTCAGAAGAGATGTAAGAACAATAATAAAATAAAAATTTTCTTGAATAATTGAGAGTTTGTTCCTTCAATATACTGTCATAAATAAACAGTCATACATATTGATTGATTGATAAGTTGGTTGATTGATTGGTTGGTTGGTTGGTTTGTTGGTTGGTTGATTAAACACGTTTGATAGGGTCACTTAGAACAAGGGAAAAAAAACCTCAAGAGACCTTGCATCCCGTATTAAACGCATGACACGGAAACGTACATTAAGTGATTGATTGGTTGGTTGGTTGGTTAAACACGTTGGTTAAACACGTTGGCTGGTTAAACACGTTTGATAGGCTCAATTTAAACAAGCGAAAAAAAAAACATCTTGGATCCCGTATTTAACACATGAAACGGAAACATGCATTGATTTATTGGTTGGTTGGTTGGTTGGTTGGTTAAACACGTTGTAAACATGTTGGTTAAACATGTTGGTGAAACACGTAGTTTAAACAAGTTGGCTGGTTAAACACGTTTGATAGGCTCAATTTTAACGAGCGAAAAAAAAACCATCTCGGATCCCGTATTTAACACATGAAACGGAAACATGCATTGATTTATTGGTTGGTTGGTTGGTTGGTTGGTTGGTTAAACACGTTGTAAACATGTTGGTTAAACACATAGTTTAAACACGTTGGCTGGTTAAACACGTTTGATAGGCTCAATTTAAACAAGCGAAAAAAAACCATCTTGGATCCCGTATTTAACACATGAAACGGAAACATGCATTGATTTATTGGTTGGTTGGTTGGTTGGTTGGTTAAACACGTTGTAAACATGTTGGTTAAACATGTTGGTTAAACACGTAGTTTAAACACGTTGGCTGGTTAAACACGTTTGATAGGCTCAATTTAAACAAGCGAAAAAAAAACATCTTGGATCCCGTATTTAACACATGAAACGGAAACATGCATTGATTTATTGGTTGGTTGGTTGGTTGGTTGGTTGGTTAAACACGTTGTAAACATGTTGGTTAAACATGTTGGTTAAACATGTTGGTTAAACACGTAGTTTAAACACGTTGGCTGGTTAAACACGTTTGATAGGCTCAATTTTAACGAGCGAAAAAAAACCATCTCGGATCCCGTATTCAACACATGAAACGGAAACATGCATTGATTGATTGATTGGTTGGTTGGTTGGTTGGTTGGTTGGTTGGTTGGTTAAACACGTTGGTTAAACACATTGGATAGGCTCAAAATTGGATCCCGTATTTAACACATGAAACGGAAACATGCATTGATTGATTGATTGATTGATTGATTGGTTGATTGATTGGTTGGTTGGTTGGTTGGTTAAACACGTTGGTTAAACATGTTGATTAAACACGTTGGTTAAACATATTGGTTAAACACGTTGGCTGGTTAAACACGTTGGATAGGCTCAATTTAAACAAGCTGGAAAAAAACATCTTGGATCCCGTATTTAACACATGAAACGGAAACATGCATTGATTGATTGATTGATTGATTGGTTGGTTGGTTGGTTGGTTGAAATTCAAACACACATAAAACTGTTTAAATAGTGCCAAAACCACATAATTTGATGACCTTGACCTTTGACCTTGTGACCATTGCTCCACAAGGTCATTGCAAAAGACCCTATGGGTCAAGGACCTTTTGTTTAAGAGTTTTGCCTAAAAATGGCTTTTTAAAAACCATCGATGGGAGTTATGTCCCTTACATGATGGTAAAATCAATATAGTCATAATGTGAAAAAGTTGCCCCTTGAAGTATTTAACATTTTTCACTGCTTAAATTTTCTGTATCTATAACCATTCAAGAATTATAGGGAAATCAAAGAGATATGAAAATCTAAAATATGACCTTGACCTTTGACCTTGACCTAATTTTCTAAGTTAGGACCCAGGGG